>NC_079517.1:14244923-14544923 GCF_000801105.2 Raphanus sativus
TCAATATCTTAATACTAGCAACCTAATGATCCGATTTTAACAAGCAATATCAATGGTGGTTTCAAGTTCAAATCGTAAACCTCTAGATCAACGCTTAGTAAATCGTTTCTAGTTCTCAAATTATAACCAAGTTCTATCAAGTTCTCAAAGGAAGTTTGGAGTTGATAACTTACCTTAAACCGATCGATTTGTGATACACTAAAAATGAATCCTTGCTACTGCCAAGTTAACAGTTGCAATTGTAGTACTTGAGATTCAAATCCAGAGGACCAGTCTACGCTCTAGTTCTATAAGTTTCAGAATCAAGCTAAGAAGAAGATATGATTGGTTTAAATAGGCGATAGTAAACAAGCAAAATAAACACAGATAATTCAATTAAACAAGAGCTAGCCTAGGGATTTCATTGGGTGATGAATTGGAGCCAAACAATTATTCAAGCGCGATGAAGTGCTTTCTAGAACTCGATCACTCAGCTGGAACACTCCACTGTCGTGGAGTGATCGCTTTGCAGATCGATCTCACCACCTAACTATCGTTGGATGAGAATCGATTGCAAGCTTTAGAGAACAGGTCCGATCAGTTCACTTACCACCCCTACCTACTTTCGCTGATTAGGGATACTAAGCTCATTCAATACATGTCAAGTTATCATCCTAAGCGGTTAACTAGGTGATGAACTAGTGATCTAACATCAAGTGATCAGTTTAATGAAAGCAGTAAGAACAGTATGAATGAAGAACAGTTATGGATCGCTTATCTATGCTTAGCTCATGTCTCAACACCCTAAAAACCCTAGGCGAGCAAGGTCACTACTCGATCATGATGCACATAAACAAAGACATAAATCCTGAATAAAAATGCATAAGAACAGAGTAGAAAACCAAAGGGTTCAGATGATCTTCTCTATGAGAGGATGGATTCTCTCCCCTTACAAGTTGCAGATCGCAATACTCAGTATTCTCTTCTAAAAACTAGCGTAAGAAAAATAAAAATAGATAGATGGCATTTTATATGGAGGCCCGATCAGAAGAAAAGAGATTAGGGCAAACAGGGCTTAAAATCCCGAAATAGGAGTTTCCATATTCGTCTGGAACAATCGCCGATCACTCCGTCTGCTTGTTCCGCTTGAGAGAGAACAGTCTCGGGATGTTCTCTTGAGTGTTCTCCGCAGGAAGCTCCAAAAGGACTTCTTTTCATCAGGCACCTTCTCTTCTTTCTTCTGCTAACTCCAGACCTGTAAAAGGTCAAAAGGACTAGACTGACACGAATTAGTGACTTCAAACAAAAGAAAACATATATACAATGATGTGAAAAACACCATATATCAATCCCCCAGACTTAGATCCTTGTTTGTCCTCGAACAAGGCAAGTACCAAGAACAGGGAGAAAGGTTTAAAAACGTGGGAACTCGCTTATTCTCAGCAACCATACTCTTACCACAAATCTCTGAACCATACAAGCTGTAGACTAGGACCACACACACTTACTGAGAACCCCCTGATCGCTGTTCGAAGATCTGCTCCTTACTCTATATCTTAACCTGAAAAGGCAACACTTTCGAGACAAAACTCCTTATGTTCAATTAAGATAAGCGTGAGCTTCTTGTCACAGGCTCTACTCAGAGAGAACGGGCTAGGTATAGAACAGGCTAACTTTTATGGTGGAGTTCAAGAGTGTTTAGGTGTTACCAAGAGCGGGGCAGGATATCGCACAAAATGGTCGTGAGAGGACGGCTCCATGAGGTCCACAGTCCTTACTCATCTCTGCCAATCGGACTGCTCTCCGATAGATCGATCATAGGACTGTTCTGCGCGATCAACTCCCCCTCAGAACACTTCACTGAAATCACCATCACTTCTCAACTTTCCCAGTGGCATGCATCATAGATTCTTCCCCTTCTGTCACAGTAATCCAAAAAAGCAAAACAAAAAAATTCTTTTTTTTTTTTTTTTTTTTTTTTTTTTTTTACTGAATTACAAAATGCTGGGGGACGAGCAAGGAGGTAGCAATGATGTACATGATGCCACTGGTGATTCGTTCTGGTCTGATCTAGCTACTTACTTCTTCGTTGTTCTCCATGTATCGAACAGGCATCCCGGTTGTTCCTTACGTATCAGAACAAGCACTCCGGTTGTTCCGCCTGCTTCCATTGTGTGAGCATTGATGAGTAAGAACTGCGTCGATCCTTTCCTCTCCGACCTTTTGCACATATCTGCACATAAAGTACTAGAAAAGCAAATGCATGAGGGTGGAATTAAAGGTCAGGGTTCAAGGTGGGAACTAGCTAAAGATGAGCTAGCCACTCAGGAACAGCAAGAGGGATGCAAATCGGATAAGAAGTCCTGAGTGCCAGTTCTCATTCTACCCTGATCTAGTGCCCATGACAAGAAGAATTAAAGTCCAGATTAGGTTCAGATAAAGTGGAGTTAAGTCTGCCCAGTGTAACCTGATCGGTATAGAACTTCTGAAGTGTCAAATGAGATAAGTCAGGGTGTTCCAGGTCCATGTGTGGGTCTTTCATCACTGCTAAGGTCACTGAATAAGAAGGTTAAAGCACGAGGTGGTTAAAGAGCATCACAAATAAGGTCCTGATTCCATAATAGTTTGACTGACTCGATCCTAAAAACTGACTCGATAAAAACATAAAAATGACACAGGACTGACTCAAAAAGCACACAAGTACATTGCTCCCAGACTTAGTTCACACCATCCCTGTGGTGAAAATAAATCAAAGGAAGCTGAAAGCTGAAACAAACCAAACAGAAGCAAATAACATGAAAAATAAATAGTTCAGATGGATAAGACAAGGGATAGAAATAGTCCTTTCGGACTCAGTCTGAATCGCCGCTACCGGAGTGACCAGCTGTCCTCCTGTTCCTCGGCAGTCTCCACTCCTCCAGTCGATGTGCCTGCTTGTTCCTTGCCTGGGCGCCTTGTTCTCTGCGGTGTACGCTCCTCCTGTGCTCCAATGCAGCCGCCTGTGATCGCCCTGAGTATCCTCTTCATGAGGCTGTTGTTCTTCTTCTGGGAATCAACCATCAGCGTCTGTAGGCGTGATCATCAGTCACATCGGTGAAGTCCTCCAGGTCGTACTCACCATCAGCCGGTGGAGTCACATGCTCCACATCATCCATGTCTTCATCATCGTGCTGAACCGGTGCCTTAGGATCATCGCAGAGGTGCTCTTCAGCCGGTGAGAACACAATGTTCTCCAAGGATAAGAAGTCTGTGAACCCAGGCATAGGGAGGCAGTACAGAGGGTTCCCTTCTTTGTCCTGGAACTTGTAGGTGGTCTCGTCGCGCAGGATGTGGCATGCGATCAGGTAAGGAGTATCGATGTACTCAATCGCAGAGACGACCGTGTAAGAGCTGAGGTTGACGTTGAAGTGCTGGAACAAGGGAGTGAGCAGACTGCCACAACGATCCTTCTTCATCAGTTCGAACCAGTGTGTCTCTGCGTCAGCGAACATGGAGATGAGATGATACCCTGGGTTGGTCTTGACTTCCTGGATCGGGGTGATGTTCTCTCTGCGCATCTCGTCCTCAAGTCCCGTGTAGAGAACTTGGAGCTCTCCATTCGTGATCTTGGAGGTGTACTCCTTCGCGAACAAAGACATTGGACACAATCTTGGCGATGATCCGGATAGCAGGGTTCCGGATCTGCGACTGATAGGCCTTGCGGGAGTGAACTTGCCGGGCTGCGATGAGGTCCCAAAAGGTGTCTGCCGGTTTGAACTTCCTTTCCACTGAAACCCCCTTTGGCGTGTCTGCAATCTCGAATAGCGAGTTCAGGTCGTCGAGAGAGATGGTGCAGAACTTGCCATCAGCCATGAAGGAGAAGAAGCAGTTCTCGTACGTAGGCGCATTGGGGTTCTGGTAAGTGATCTTGCATGTCGCGAGCACTGCCTGACCAAGTCGGGGTAGAGACCTGAGCCTGGTAGCAGAGAGGCATGATTCCCATAGCCTGCATCGTGTCGAACACCTCAAAGGCCTATATCGCCTAGTGTTTGCTGGTTCAACGAACCGCGTGGGCAAGATCTCTGCTAGGAGGAGCTTGTTGTATATCGCTGCCGACTCCTTGTCCCATCCCTCGACGTTGAAGTCAAGGAGCATCGGATCATTAAGGTCTATGGGTGCTCCCTCAGTCTTGTTCGGCCACGGGTACCCAGTGGAGCACTCGCGGCTGGAGAAGCCGTGCTCTTGGTGGCTCTTGCGTTCCGCATCTTTGGAGGCATCTGCAAGACAAAAACGAAATCCCAATATCAGCACAGTTCGTTGGTTGTTCTAGAAACGATGGAACAATCCAATCTTCTTGTTCTACTCAAGTCCATCGATTTCTAGACAACCTACACAAGCTTCAATCTCAACATAGGAATCGCAAAGGCCAATAAGTAAAAGCAACAATCGGTTCTATTGCATTCAAAATCAACCATGAATTCAATCCTAGTAGCAAATATACTATCAAGAGCTACAATCTAGGAAGAAATCGCAAGCATAAAGGAAAAAGAGGATTCAAGAAATCACTCCCAATTCCGCGATTTGCATGCGCAAAGAGGGGGAGAGTTCTTGTCCGATTACCTTGAGTGGAGAGGTGAATCCTGCAGAACAACCCAATCTCAAGAAAATCCCAAGAGGTTAGAACCAAAAATCGAAGAGAAAGAGAGAGAGATGAGTTCGCGATTTTAGGGTTCTAAGGGGGGGGGGGGGGTTGTGCGGCGGAGAGATGAGAGAGAGTGAAGTGGGGAAGTGGATGGGCTTTTAAAAACCAATCAAAACCGTTCCCGCTTCTCTTTTCTTTTTTTTTATTTTATTATTATTATTATTATTTTTTTTTTGTTCGAGAACTTACCTGGAACCACCGGCGGAACAACCGCTGGAGAGTCTGCTCTCCTGGAGTGATCTCGAATTTTCTTGGTTTTTCAACCTGCAAGTTAGTTCCTAGAAAGATAAAAACAAAGAGAAAACAATATTTACACTCACCGGTGGGTTGCCTCCCACCAAGCGCTTGTTTTCTGTCACTAGCTTGACTTCAATGAGCCGATTAGGCTTGAGGGGATCGCTCAAGGGTATCTCTACACCTTCAGCGATTGTTGTGTCAGCAAGATATGCTTGAGACGCTGACCATTAACAACGAATTCTCCTCCTCTTGTGTCCAGCAACACAACAGCTCCATAAGGGCGGACCTCCTTAATGGTGAAAGGTCCCGACCATCTAGATTTAAGCTTTCCAGGGAACAGCTTAACCTGCGAATTGAAGAGTAAGACCTGATCGTTCGGAACAAAGCTTCTGCTGATGATCCGCTTGTCATGGAACGCCTTGGTCTTTTCCTTGTAGATCTTAGAACTCTCATAGGCCAGATGCCTGATCTCCTCCAACTCGTGGATCTGAATGGTTCGCCTCTCTTTGGCAGGTTAATGTCGAAGTTGAGTAGTTTGACAGCCCAAGCCGCCTTGTACTCTAGCTCAACAGGTAGGTGGCACGCCTTGCCATAGACCAGGTGATAGGGAGTGGTCCCTAGAGGGTCTTGTAGGCTGTTCTGTATGCCCAGAGAGCATCGTCAAGCTTAAGGGACCAATCCTTGCGGGTGGCGTTGACAGTTTTCTGGAGGATGTTCTTGATCTCTCTGTTGGAAACTTCCACTTGACCACTTGTTGAGGATGATAGGCGGTTGCAACCTGTGTTTCACACCATTCTTACTCAGCAATCCTTGGAACACTTTGTTGATAAAAATGAGTTCCACCATCGCTTATAACCACTCTAGGCACTCCAAATCTTGGAAAGATAATGGAGGTGAACATCTTGGTTACAACTCGCGCATCATTAGTTGGACTAGCAATTGCTTCCACCCACTTGGAGACATAGTCCACAGCAACTAGGATGTATTCATTCTTGTGAGAGACTGGGAAAGGTCCCATGAAATCGATCCCCCAGCAATCGAACACTTCAACTTCCAAGATGTAGTTCTGAGGCATTTCGTTTCTCTTGCTTATACTCCCCATCCTTTGGCATGAATTGCATCGAGATATGAAGGCGTGAGCATCTCTGAACATAGTAGGCCACCAGAAACCGGCTTGGAGGATCTTGGAAACAGTCTTGAAGGTGGCGAAGTGACCAGCATAAGAGGAACCATGGCAGTGGTGAAGGATCCCTGGAATATCAGCCTCCGGAACACATCTTCTGAAGATCCCATCCTTGCCTTGCCGATAGAGGTACGGCTCATCCCAGAAGTAGTGCCTTGCCTCCCTCAAAAATTTCCTCTTCTCATTCCCAGTGAACCTCAAAGGCTCTTTCTCAGCTGCCAAGAAGTTGGCAATCTCAGCAAACCATGGAAGATTCGGGTACTCCTTCTGGATCACTGCAACGAATGCTCCTTCTACGCGGGAACAATCCTTAATGGCAGGTGATGACTGCTCCATGTTGCGCAGACCAATCGCATTGACGTACTCCATCGGTTGTTCCACATCAAGAACTGTCTCATCTGACACCTTCATCCTGGAGAGATGATCTGCCACTCCATTATCAACTCCCTTCTTGTCTCTTATCTCTAGATCAAACTCTTGGAGCAAGAGGATCCATCTTAAGAGGCGCGGTTTAGCATCCTTCTTCGTGAGCAGGTACTTGAGAGCCGCGTGGTCTGTGTGCACAATCACCTTTGATCCAACCAAATAGGATCTGAACTTCTCAAAGGCGAACACGATGGCAAGGAGCTCCTTCTCTGTGGTTGCGTATCGGCATTGAGCTTCATCCAAAGTTCTGCTTGCATAGTAGATCACGTGAAGCTTCTTTGTCTTTACGCTGTCCAAGGACTGCTCCTACTGCAAAATCACTCGCATCTGTCATGATCTCAAAAGGGAGATCCCAGTCTGGAGGTTGGACAACTGGTGCACTGACTAGAGCTCCTTGATTGTGTGGAATGCGGCTAAGCAGTCACTGTCAAAGGCAAACTGAGCTTCCTTGCAGAGCAACCGAGTGAGTGGTCTCGCGATCTTAGAGAAGTCTTGGATGAACCTCCTGTAGAAACCAGCGTGTCCCAAGAAACTCCTGATTCCCTTCACTGAAGTTGGTGGTTGCAGACTCATCATGACCTCGATCTTTGCCTTGTCCACCTCAATGCCTTTCTCGGATATCTTGTGTCCCAGAACAATCCCATCTCTCACCATGAAGTGGCATTTCTCCCAGTTCAGCACCAAATGCTTCTCTTCGCATCGCTTCAGTACCCTGCACAAATTTGACAAACAGACATGAAAGGAGCTTCCATAGACGCTGAAATCGTCCATGAAAACCTCCATTATGTCTTCGATCAGATCAGTAAAAATTGACATCATGCATCGCTGGAAGGTCGCTGGAGCATTGCACAAGCCGAATGGCATCCTCCTGTATGCATATGTTCCATAAGGGCATGTGAACACGTCGTCTTCTCCTGATCATCTGGGTGGATGGGAATCTGAAAGAAACCTGATAACCATCTAAAAAGCAATAGTAAGGGTGGTTAGCCAATCTCTCAAGCATTTGATCAATAAAAGGAAGTGGGAAGTGATCCTTACGAGTCGCAGCATTCAATTTACGAAATCATGCACATGCGATGACCAGTAACTGTTCTAGTGGGGATCAATTCATTCTTTTCATTGGTTACACAGTGATCCCACCTTTCTTAGGTACTACATGCACGGGACTAACCCACTTACTGTCAGAGATCGCATAGATCACACCTGCTTCTAGAAGTTTCATTATCTCTTTCTTTACAACATCTTTTAGATTCGGGTTTAACCTCCTCTGATGTTCTACAGAAGTCATCGATTCATCTTCCAGGTGTATTCTATGCATGCACAGATCAGGTGAAATGCCAGGTATGTCAGCTAGAGAGTACCTAAAGCCTTACGATATTTCCTCAGCTCACACAAAAGCAGAGCAGTCTCTGCATTGTTCAGGTCAGCATTCACAATGACAGGAATATGTGGAGTTGGGTCCAAGAAATGCATACCTGAGTCCCTTGGGAAGGGATTTGAGCTCTACCTTTGGAGCTTTCAGCTCGCTCCATGAGTCATCGGGGCTGAGCTGCCGGACAGTCGGGTTCTGAGGCGTGGTTGTTCCAGTTGATGTGCTGGAGTCACTGTTCTCCCCCAGACTTAGATTCGCCACCATCCTCTCCATACTCCTGGCTGCATCCAGGAACTTGGCATAGGCATCAGCATCAACACTCTCTAAGCTTTGCTCGGCTTCAGCTCTGACTAAGGCGAGTTCAAGTGGATCCTCGGTGAGAATCTCCTCGATCATACCTTCATGCGGCTCTAGGGGATCACCATCTTCTTGGACAGTGAAGGTTGTCCATCCAGCATCGGCTTCTTGAGCATCTGATCCATCTCAAACTTCATCACAAATCTCCAAGGTGGAGATCGATCTTCCCTTGTCGGACATCAATAATAGCTCCGACACGTGCAGAGGAATGGTCTGCCTAGGATCAGGGGATCATTGGAGTCTTCCTCGACTTCCAGAACAACGAAATCGGCAGGAACAATTGTATTCCCAACCAGAACTTGAAGATCTTCGAGGATTCCAACTGGAGACTTCACAGATCGATCAGCAAACACTAGTGACATCCTGGTAGGCTTGAAGTCCGAGTATCCAAGGCGCTTAGCCACAGTGTATGGCATGAGGTTTATGCTCGACCCTAGATCGACCAATGAGCATGAGAAAAAGTGTTCTCCCAATCTGAACCGAGAGAACAAAACTTTCCCGGATCACCCATCTTCTTGATCCTTCTGTTCTGGAGCACCGCGCTGCACTCCTTAGAGACAATCATGAACTCACTGTCATCAGATATCTTCCCAGAGATCAGTCCTTTGACAAAGCTGCGCATGGATGGTATCATCTGGATCGCACTCATCAGAGGGAGCTTGACAGTTAGGTCTCTAGCATCTTCCTGCACTTCATCTCTTCCTTATCCTTGCTTGTAGCCTTAGCTGGAACAGGTAAGGAACTTTTGGCACATACTGACGAGCAGGAGAAGGCGCTGCAGTCGGTGGAACAACCCCAGCGGGTCGCTCTGCTTCCGTCGGAACAGTCTCAGTAGGTTGTTCTGCATCATCCTCATCTTTGGGGGTACAGCTTTAGATGGCTGATCCGACTCCTTCTGCTTTCCTTTCTCAGCCGATGTGAATCTCCTGGGGTCTAGATCAGGCAGTTGCTTTCCACTCCTCAACCCTACTGCATTGCACTCCTTGGGGTTTTTGTCTGTTTCCCAGGGAGAGTTCCTTGCTGTCTCTTCACGTTCTCAGCAGTCTGAGCAATCTGAATATCCATCTGTCTCATATGGCTTGAGACATTGTCATACTTCACACTCAGGTCATTGAACATATGATTCATCCTGGTGTTGATGTCGTTTGTGACCTGGTTCAGTGCCTTCCCTTGGATCTGCTGTCCTTGGAGCAGCTGACTCATCATATTGGCGAGACTCTTCATGTCATCATGCGGAGCAGTCTGAGTCGGTTGTGCAGCTTGCTGATTAACCGGCTGTTTCTGGCTGTGGAACTGAGCATTCTGAGCTGGGTTAAGGACAAAGGTCTCCCTGATTGCCATAAGGGCCTTTGGTATCCACTGTTCTGACCTTGGTTCCCTTGAGCTTTATCGTCTGGTTTAGGGGCATTGAACAGGTGGGGATTGTTCCTCACGTTAGGGTTCGGGTGATAGTTCTTGAACTGCCATCCTTGCCCATTCACATAACTCACTTCATGCTGATCCTCAGCCGACTGATCCGCCTCTGATGTGCCTTCTGCGGTTGCTTTATCCTGTGGGGATTCTTCCATGATGAAGACCTGGTTCTGGTTACTCTTAATCAGCTGGTCGACCTTGGCAGAGAGCTCATCAATCTTGCTGTTGTCGATGCTCTTCACCTTCTGAGTGCGATCAGTCTCGCGGTTATTGTCAGCTGAGCTTGAGGCCATGTTCTCAATCAACTCGAATGCACCTCGAGTGGACTGAGTCATGAAGTCTCCCTTACTGGCGGAGTTCAAAGCGTTCCTGTACTCCCAACCTACTCCATCGTAGAACACTCCCAGCAGATAGTCTTCCTCAAAACCGTGATGTGGGCACTCTCTGCGGTAGACATTGAATCGCTCCCAAGCATCACAGAACGGCTCGTCCACCAATTGTTTGAAGGTCACGATCTTCTGTCTCAGAGCTGCTGTCTTCGATTTCGTGTAGAAGTGGCTTAAGAAAGCCTCTCGGACTTGTTCCCAAGTGGTGAGTGATCCGGTGGTAGTGAATCAAGCCAGCGAGCAGCTTTCCCATCAAGAGAGAAAGGGAACAGAGTACACTTGATGTAATCGGGTGGTACTCCATTCGCTTTAGTGAAACCACACATCTTCTCGAAGTGCTCGATGTGGTCCATCGGTATCTCAGCAGGAAGCCCATTGAAGATCTTCCTTTGCACTAGACTTATCAAGGCTGGCTTGATCTCGAAGTCTTGCCTTGTGCACGGTGGAGGGGTTATGGCAGATCGCGTAGCGGGCATTACGCAGTAAGTTTCTCTGGCCGATCTGGACCCACTCCCTCTTGTTGGTTCGCAGCATTCAGAGCAGCTTGCTCGGCAGCAGCTTGCTGCGCTTGGATCGTCTGCTGCATCTGCTGCATCTGCTGTTGCATGAGTGCAAACGCAGCAGTGAGATCATCTGGATGATCACCCATGTCGGTGTTCGTTGATCTCGGCTGTTGACGGTTCTGTCGTTCCAATCTCGCTAGTTCTTCGTTAGAAAGCTGATGCAATGGCCCTTGTGCGTTGCTCCGAGTATGTCTACTGGTCATGCACCTGGATCATCAGCTGAAACAAAGAAAAATAACAACGAGTTAGATATCTTAGACTAGGTATGAAACCGAAAATTAGAGGTAAAAAAAATCTGGTCCCCGTCGCAACGGCGCCAAAACTTGATACACTAAAAATGAATCCTTGCTACTGCCAAGTTAACAGTTGCAATTGTAGTACTTGAGATTCAAATCCAGAGGACCAGTCTACGCTCTAGTTCTATAAGTTTCAGAATCAAGCTAAGAAGAAGATATGATTTGGTTGAAATAGGCGATAGTAAACAAGCAAAATAAACACGAGATTAATTCAATTAAACAAGAGCTAGCCTAGGGTATTTCATTGGGTGATGAATTGGAGCCAAACAATTATTCAAGCGCGATGAAGTGCTTTCTAGAACTCGGATCACTCAGCTGGAACACTCCACTGTCGTGGTAAGTGATCGCTTTGCAGATCGATCTCACCACCCTAACTATCGTTGGGATGAGAATCGATTGCAAGCTTTAGAGAACAGGTCCGATCAGTTCACTTACCACCCTAATATCTACTTTCGCTGATTAGGGATACTAGCTCATTCAATACATGTCAAGTTATCATCCTAAGCGGTTAACTAGGTGATGAACTAGTGATCTAACATCAAGTGATCAGTTTAATGAAAGCAGTAAGAACAGTATGAATGAAGAACAGTTATGGATCGCTTATCTATGCTTAGCTCATGTCTCAACACCCTAAAAACCCTAGGCGAGCAAGGTCACTACTCGATCATGATGCACATAAACAAAGACATAAATCCTGAATAAAATTGCATAAGAACAGAGTAGAAAACAAAAGGGTTCAGATGATCTTCTCTATGAGAGGATGGATTCTTCTCCCTTACAAGTTGCAGATCGCAATACTCAGTATTCTCTTCTAAAAACTAGCGTAAGAAAAATAGAAAATAGATAGATGGCATTTTATATGGAGGCGCCGATCAGAAGAAAAGAGATTAGGGCAACAGGGCTTAAAATCCCGAAATAGGAGTTTCCATATTCGTCTGGAACAATCGCCGGATCACTCCGTCTGCTTGTTCCGCTTGAGAGAGAACAGTCTCGGGATTGTTCTCTTGAGTGTTCTCCGCAGGAATGCTCCAAAAGGACTTCTTTTCATCAGGCACCTTCTCTTCTTTCTTCTGCTAACTCCAGACCTGTAAAAGGTCAAAAAGGACTAGACTGACACGAATTAGTGACTTCAAACAAAAGAAAACATATATACAATGATGTGAAAAACACCATATATCAATTTGCTCCTTGACTTCTCTTTGAGAGCTTAACCTCAATGGATCTGACTTTGTTTTCCTTAGAACAAATTGATCAAAGAAAAGTTAGTAAGATCAAAAACAATCAGCTATAAACAAACTAGAGAGAAAAGTTTGCAGCCTTAGGTTTATTTCTGATTTTGACGGCGCGGCTTGTAGCTGTCGTAGAGAACGCGTCTGATCACGGATTGAGGTGAGGACTGCGGCGTTGGATTCTCCTCGTCAATAGCTTTAAATGGATATGTCGCACGTCGTCTGGATCGTTATGGTTTGGGAGAACGATCGATTTGAAGTTGAGTCTTTTAGAGAGAGAGAAATCGGGCAAATTAGGGTTTCCCTGTCCGATTGACTTGTAACGACGATTGCGGGCTCGTCCGAACTCGGATTGCGTCAAGGTCTTCGGCGTTGGATTCTTCTCTCCAAGATCTTCAAATCGGTAGGTATCTCGTCTTCTGGTTCCTCGTGGTTAGGGAGTTCGAGTTGTTTGAAGTCGGCGGGTAAACTAGGGTTTTCTAGGGTTTTAGGTTAGCTCGGGTTTTAGGTTAGCTCGTGCTGATAACGTGTTGTAAATGGAAGTGATTTTCTCTTATTAATCTCGAGGACTAAATCCCATAACATAAGGGAATATAAATCCTAATCTATCTATGATTATGATAATCACTAATTACATATGGATAAACATGAATCTTCTTGATGTTTATCTTCTTGGACTTGTCTCTATCTCTACTCCATTGGGCCGCCAGCTTCTGGTCTCTTTGGGCTGGGCTTGAGTCGGGCCTGGTCATGTCTGGTACGACATAGACTTGTCTGGTCCGGTCCGGTTCGGTTCAGTCCGGTTCGTCCAGAAATGGTTTGGTCCGGTCTGTCCGGTCTCGAACAGAAATGGGTCGATCACATAATATATTCACAACAGTTCTTTAATTCTCTACAATTAAAGGAATGAGAAGGAATGAAAAAGAATGACTATTCCTTGTGAATGGTAAAATTTGTTAGGAACATTAAGGAATGCATTATTCCTATCCGTTCCTTGGTCACCAGTTAGACCCTTAATGTCTCAACATTATAGATGTAAAATCCCTTGGTTTTATCTTATAAATGACTCTTTATGTCTCTTTCCAGCATTAACATACTTCTGGATGTTCCATTTAATAGGGATGTGAGATTCTCTAATTCTCCCCCTCGAGATGATAAGACTACATTTTTATCAATCTCGAATTGAATCTCAATTAAAAATCAACAACATACCCAACTTAAGGTCATGTGTTATATCTTAGGTCCTTAATTTCATAGGCATATATGTATCTTTGAGACTTGGGAAAGTATAAATTTTTTTCTCCCATAGGCATATATGTATCTGCTCTTCTAGAGCTTCCAATAATCTTGATACTACAAGACATTGTACTCACATTAGTTTTCTTTCATCCTTAGATTATTGAATCATATCTTTTTTTTATTACCATCTTTATTCTCAACTTCAAATGAGAATATGAGTTCTAACATAAAACTCTTTGGTTTTGGCCTTACATCAGTAGCTCATTGTTTTTTCGATTCTCAAGGAGACAAGATACAAGTATAAACTTCTCATTGTTTTGCATCATTAAATATTTTCAGAAAAATTTGACTTTGAAAATAACATCTAAAGTAGTTGCATTATATTTACAGACTCCAAGTCTTGTAATCTTTAGATGCAAAATATATAATGAGCTTTAGGTTATCACATTCAGACGATTATACGTCTCTTTGGATTGTTTTCCAAAACTTATGGATATTTTATGGTCAAGCCTTAAATTTAAAACCCAACAAATGATGGTAATATAATTGATTTCAAAATATATAGAGGTATATACTATTATAAATATTTTACTATAACAAGAAATAAATAGTACTACTATAACAAGAAATAAATAGTCCCCGGCAACGGCGCCAATTTGATGTTAGGAGTTTTGAGGCTCCTAAGTCAAATGATAGTAAAATGGAAGTAATATGTCGAACCAGTTCTGAGGGATTTCAAGCACTAAGAATGCAAGCACTTACTTAATCTAAATGCAACCAATGATTTAAAATGATTTTAGAAACAAGTAACTAACTATGATGACAAGATAGAACTAAGGCGCAGTAGATGAAAGACTTTCTTAAATATGATAAAAGAGAACTCATGGGCATGGGAATATGATTTCGGGTGATCAAGTATCAAACAAAGATGACAAATGATGAATCGACCAAATGACCTTAAGCCTAAACACGATCCTAAGCAAACTCTATATCTAGATGAATGCTCATTTGCTAACACATCTCAAACATCAAATCTCTTTGGCTGAATGATATGAAAGCAATCAATAAGAACATGTTTATTAGCTATCCTAACACTCTTAACAACAAATATCTTTGGCAAGATGCATTAAGAGCCTAGCAGAGTTGTCTCGGACATTTCAACAAACACCTTTTGGGTGGGAAGTGTCTAGAGAACAACTTTCGAATGATCAGAACGAAAGAGGCAGTAAGAACACTCTACTAGCAAGGCTTGAGATTGATCTACACTAAAAACATCTTTGATCTAACCTAATCACCCTAGTCTCCCTAACCCATGAATTCAAAAGAGAACTACTCACTAATCTTCATGTTAAACCTTAAACCCATACTGGATTTCAGATTAAACATGTAGATGAACACAGGAAATCAATAAGAAATCAATAACAAGAGAACAATGAATCCAAAAGATGAACTTTCCAAGAGTATTTTGTGGTTTTCTCTTCAACAAAAGATAATCTGCCCAAAAGTGGCTACAACCAGTCTTAAACTTAGGTTTTTCAGAGTGCCAAAACGACATAAGTAATTGCAAATAGGTCCTTGAATTAAAAAGAAATCGAAAATAAGAAACACGCAGCGACCTCCGCAGGTCGCTCCAGCACGTCGCTCTGGCCGTGGGAGCGACCTCGGATGGTCGCTGCGAGGGGTCGCTCCGGAGCATTTTCTTCGTCTTCGAGCCGTGTAAAGCCGAGCGACTTGGAGTGGTCGCTCCAGCTTTGGTCGTCAAGGTCGCTCCGGCTGGAGCGAGGTCTCACAGCGACCTCTGCAGGTCGCTCCAGGCTCTTCTCGTCCAATCATCCTCCTTTTCACATCTTTTGAGCTCCAAATGCATCCCAATGTCTCCAAAAGCTCCATAAGATGCTCCAATACCTGATAAGGACTCTTGTATGCAAAATGCAACCTAAACATGGCTAGAATCTAACCTACATTATGAAAATGCATGAAAAGGAATGGGTGAAACAATGTAATTATGCAAGACATCACTATAGCAATTATTATATGGACTAAAATCTTTATTTTCATGCTATTTAACAAGGTTTTTATCCAATCAATCAATTTACTATACAAATTTTATATCATGTATGAATTTTAATACGACCTAGTGAAAATAGTCTATGTGGTTTCTATCTTAAAACATTCAATCAGGTTTATTAAACAATCAATCGATTTCAATTTAGCAAACCTAGCAAGCAGATTCTATGTGATCATATTTAATTTCAAATCAATCGGTTCTAGCAATTAGCTTTGGACTAGTTCCTAAAACAAAACATATTTCAACAAGCGATTAAGAGGATCAATTTTAATCAAGTCTTTAGTTAGGGTTTTGATAAGGGTCGATCATATCTTAGCTTTAGGGTTTTCTCGATTTCATGCATAATATGCAATATGCATATATGCGGCTAGGGTTTTAGATTTTATCATATTTTGATAAGTTTTAATCATAAGTTTCAGGTTTTAATCATGTAAAGGCATGTTAGGGTTT
The DNA here is from genome assembly GCF_000801105.2 of Raphanus sativus. Taxonomy (NCBI): domain Eukaryota; kingdom Viridiplantae; phylum Streptophyta; class Magnoliopsida; order Brassicales; family Brassicaceae; genus Raphanus; species Raphanus sativus. The sequence goes on from NC_079517.1 coordinate 14,260,803, forward strand.
TAAGGTTTTAGGGATTCGATTTAATCATTAGGGTTTCGGTTATTACCTTAATCTCCTATCGAGTTGAATGGACCACAGATGAACAAGAGAAAGTCGCGAGCTGGTACTAGCTGAGATCGGATCACGAACAAGGATCAGGATCGTCGGTCGAATGAGCTGAGATTGCCGGTCGAATAAGCTGAGATCGGATCGTCGGTCGAACAAGGATCAAAGTTTTGACGCCGGACGCCGGGATGGAGCTTCATGATCAAGGGATTAAGGTTCTCGCCGACAAGGGTTTCAGTCAGCTAATTCATATGGTTTTCATATAAATAAGGTAATTTTGTTGCCTAATTTATTTAATCACCTAGGTGATTTTCCCGTGCGCACGGATATAAATATTTATAAAGTAAATATACTATAATAATTAATTATTATTTACTTTTAATTTATAATTAATTTATAGTTTGTACGCATAATTTATATTAAAATATTGTATTACTTTAATTATACATGATTTTAGATATGTTATATCTAGTTGGTTTTGTTGTTTTTACAGTTGATTTAATTATCATTTGAGTATATTGGATTGCATCTATTTCTTTTTTTTTTGCATCTATTTCTTTACATTCAACTATAATATCTTTTATTTAAAATATATTAAAATTTTGATTAATTTTTTTTATTTTCATTTACGTTGTTGTGGTCTTAGATATATAAATATCTTTGAGAAAGATTATGTATAACTTAAGATATATATATTGTGTTTAGAATGAAATAAAAATGAACTAAATTATCTGATTTCAAATTATATATTAATATAATGATAATATTGTACAGTCTCATGCATATATATAAATTTTACAGAAGAACTAAATTGTAACAGTTGGTTAATAATTTATTTTTATTTGTAAATATGTTTGAGTCATCCTATAATTTAAATTTATAAAATAAATTATTATTACTAAAATATGTATTCTTATTGTAGTTAAATATATGATTACAGATATACATTGGATTAGTCTAGTCACTCATGTTGTGAGTATATTGAGTTACATATATTCTTTCAAATTCAAACTCAACTATAATTATTTTTAATATAATTATGTAAATCAAATTAATTTTATTTACCGTTTAAATGTGCATATGTTTTCATAACATTTATCAAATTATATGTTGATTTTGTTTTTTTAAAAATATGTTAGAAAATGAAGCCAAGAGCACTAGGAAGTTATATAAGTAAGTAATACATTTTTGGAAGCTCATAAACACGTATCAACATATAAAATAATTAAAGTATTTTATAAATTTTAAATATTTTATGCTTTAGATTTATTAAATGGTAAACTGAAATTTATTTAAAATAATCCTAAAATTTAGAATTTAGATTCGCTTTGGTATTTTGGTTATGGTTATATTAAGTTCTACAAACATAAGAACATACAATTTAAAAGAAAATTTAATATTAACAAAAAAAGTGTAACACTATTTAATATTAAGAAAACAAATAATTTTAATAATGAAAAAATATTATATATACACCTCGTTAAAATATATAGTGCTGTGTTATTTTAAAATGTTTTGTAATTATTTGATCAAAAGATTTATATTATTAATTGTTTTTTATTTTTTAATATCTTTTAGAAATAAGAAGTTTACAAAAATTGTGTGATTGTATTTTAGAAATCATATTATATAAATAAATTATAATTTATAAAAACATATTTGCTCTAATTGAAAGATATATTACTTTGAAAAATATATATATATTTTTATTGTTTAAAATTGTGTTTGTGAATTTTGTTTTATGAAATCACATTAGTTAAAAATATATTTTTTCATCTAAGAAAATATAGATATAAAGAAATATTTTATTACTTCAAAATTATATTTTATGTTACTTAAAATATTTTTAAATGAAATATTTCTATTTGTGAACTTTCCTTTTTAAGTGAATTCATATTATATATACATATATTTTCGTTTTTAATTTGTTTCTTAAATTTATAAATGTTTCCTTTTTATTATATATGTTATTTGGATTTTTTTTAAACGGAAACTAAATAAAAATTCACTAATGGTATTTAAATGTAAATATTTTAATTCATTAAGGGTATTAGTGTAATCAACCATTATGAACATTAACGTGAGCGCGACACATAAAAAAACTGACTTCTCAAATAATGGTGATACAATCATTATTTGAGAATCATGCATACTAATTAATGACTTAGGTATAGTATTATAACCTACTTCTCAAAAAATCATATAGATCATCATCAACATTACGCTTGCTTAAATTATCCTTTCTCATTATTCCAATATCCGAGATTACGTGGTGAAATGGGCACCACAGAAGGAAGTACTTGCACATCCTGCAGTGGGAGTGTTTTAGAGCCGTTGTGGATGGAACTCGACGCTAGAAAGCATTGGCGAAGGAGTTCCGGTGATCTGCAGGCCCTTTTCTAGTGATCAAAAGGTGAATGCGAGGTACTTGGATTGTGTTTGGAGAACAGGGATTCAAGTGGAAGGTGAGGTAGACAGAGGAGCGGTGGAGAGAGCTGTGAAGAGGGTAATGGTGGGTGAAGAGGGAGAGGAGATGAGGAAGAGAACCATCTGTTTGAAGGAGAGACTGGGAGCCTGTGGTGGAGATGAAGGTTCTTCACACAACTTTCTCTGTGAGTTTGTACAGCTCATCAATTCTCTGTGAAGCAGATTAAAAAATAAGTCTATGGTGCTGTTCGTTTGTTCACCTGGGTGATACATCTGGGTGAAGATGCAAGTTGATGTTCGTTTTGTACATTAAAATGCTACATCCAGATGGATCACCCAACAGCAACTCAAATACAATTTTTTGTTAATTATTTTAATAACAAGTTCATCTCGATGTAGATGCAAGTTGAAGAAAAAAAGCAAACAAACATAGTTGCATTTAGATAATTCATCTGGATGGATAAACGAAATGCAGAAACGAACAATACCCATGTGGAGCATCTCGATAAGGTATCTAGATAGAGCATCTGGATGCATCTTTCAGATGTACAAACGAAAATGACCTATGTAGTTCAATATAAATATCTTTCCAGTGTGAATCAAGAGATTAAAAAAGTCTTATGCTGATGAAAGTAGTTGATGAATGACTTGTGATTATCATTAAGAAATCTATGCACTTTTCTATTACAAAATCATAGGGGGGGACACAAAAGTGATGTTAAGGATCAATTTAACGGGACAGACTGACAACTAATTCATGAATTAGCGAGTCAATTGGTTCCATATTACGGGTTCGATTACCCGTCTTTGATATATTTCATATTTGAGATAATATATGGTCTCTCGTCCCTTGGGGCCCGATTGATACAAAAAATCTGGGGAATTTTCCTTTCCGTCCTTATCTTCTTCCAACTGAGCAGCAAGCTTTCATCTCACTCATCTTCTTCTTCGAGTGTTTAAAACGTCTTCTCAACCACAATCATCAATTCTGCATCGCATCGGCGTTTTCCTCTACACCGGTGCCGTCTGTTGTTGTGTTCTCTTGCTGATAAACCGTAGTTTCGCGAGGATGATTCTCTCACCGTGAAATCCAGAGATAACGGTGACGACGAATCTGATGACGGTAATTGTGATGACGGACGATTGCGGATCTGATGACGACAGAAAGGAACACGGCGAAGTTAAGGTAGACGTCGAAGGTGAGGGATGATGAAAACGACACTGAAGATGATGACAATGTCGATTGATTAATTTTTAAAAAATAATAATATAATTTGGAGATTAGTGAAAGAGGTATCATGGTAATTCAACCTATTAAATGAAACCTATTTAAACCATTTTTCCCTTGGATGCTAGATTGAGAAGAAAAACTTGATTTAGGGCTATCTATGATCCTTTCTCTTAAAAGTTATGGTGGTTAATATCATTATTATTCTTAAATTTTTATATTTAATTTATAATATAATAAAAACGAATTTTATATTAATAATATTGGATTTATCTGTTATATTATATAATTAATTATAATTTAATACAATAAATTGCCGAAAATATATTTTTAAAAATATGATTATTCTTAGATATACTGTGTTACTATCTGAAAATAATATTTTCAAATATAAAAAATAAAAAATTAAGATATAATACATTTTATCGTTAAACAATAATCAAGTAAAAAAAATTTGTGTAAACATATTTTCTAAAATATATTTAATATGTAAATGTTTTTAAAATTTGAACACAATAATAGTCATATATAGTATGATAGATAAAAAAATTTGTCGTATATAATTAATTTGATGTTTAATTTAATTTTTTAAAAACATAAGTAATAATTTATCATTATGGTTTTTTAATTAATAAAATACAAAATAATAAGTATTCATAAATCGGCTAAAGTCTTTAATACTCTTAATGAATTACTAGATGGTTGGCCCGCTCATGCGGGCTTAATAATCTTATAAATATTTATTGATACATATATTATTATTTCAACAATTATCATGATAAGTTATGTTTATACTTTTAAATTTTTAAATTGATGATATATGTATCTATAATACAGTTTCTCATTACAATATTAATATATATATATATATATATGACTATTATTGAAATTATTATTTTTAATCTTTATGATTAAAATATTATTTTCAGATAACAACATAAAAATATTAGAACTGTTTTATTTTTGGCCAAAAGTTGTATTATATTAATTTACGTTCAATTATCTAATCTAATAGATAAACATAAAATTATTAAAATAACCTTTTAATTATAGTACATATTATATATAACTATTTATTATATACATGATCATATTATCTTTATTCATGTTAATTAATACACATGCATTTGTCATTAAAATTAACTTTTTATAAAACCAAACATATAAATAAGGTTAGACCATTATCTGATGTTGCCTCTTAATTGCTCTATCTGACGGGTTCCTAGGTGTTTCATCCGTCCATGGAGACAAAAACATTTAATAATTATTTATTAATATATGTATTACTAATGAAAATATTATAGCTATAAATCATAATTTATTCTTTTCATTTGAAAAATTCTTACTTATTATAATTTATAAGAATATTTCATTCATTATATTCATTGCTAATAAATAAATCTTAAAAATAACTTAATATTTTTTTATTATATAAATTAAGAATTTTACTTGACTAATATGTGTTTTTTTTTAATTTTGAACTTTTTATTAAAAGTTTTCGAATTAAATTATATATATATATTATCTTTTTATTTAACATCTTTATTTTAAGATTTTGGATAATTCTTACTATTATTAGTTTTAAATTCGTTTTTTATTTTTTAGCTAATATATTTTTTATTCATTAAAGATAAAATCGATATTAACCACTCCAACTTTTAACGTGAGAGCTCCGTTGCGAAAAATCACTTCGCAAATAATAGTATATATATAGATATATATAATTAATTATATAAATAAAAAAAAGTTTCTTAATAATATTAGAATATTTTTATAAGATAATTCTTATATATTGTGTTGTTATTATCTCAAAAACATATTTTCCAATTATAAAAGTTAGAAAATAACATATAAAAAATTTAAAATTAAATATTTATCAACTAAAAATATTTTGTATAAAGATATTTTCTAAAATATTTGTAATATGTGAATATTTTCTTTTAAATTACAACACAATAAACACACACACACACACACACACACACACACACACACACACACACACACACACACACACACACACACACACACACATATATATATATATATAATTAGTAGTTTGTGTTTAAAAAAAACAGTGAATAACTCATATGTATTTTTCTTTACCATACAATAGTTTGATTGTTTCTGTAAACAATTTAGTAAGGAAAAAAAATAAACACAAAAATAATCACCACAAAACAAGTCAAACAAATCTAGCAATTTTTATGGATTGCCATGCAAGGTATGCAGTACTTCAATCTATAAATTTATCAATCCTAAAAGGAGCTTTCAACCATCAAACAAGTAAGATTATTCAAAAGAATTAATAATAAAGCGTGTGTATCATAAACAATATGTCATCATCACAGTTCGCTATCTTTTGCATTATCTTGATTGCTTTATTTCCTCTTCATGAATGTATGCATTTATAATAGTTTTCATTTTTTCATCATCTATTTTTTTCACCATTGTAATTCCATCATAATATCCTTAATAATTGTTTTTCCTCCAAATGATATTGTTGTACTTTTTGTTTATACAGTTGTCGATGCAGCTAAAGATTCTTGCAACCATACCACATGCGGCAAAAACACCAAAGTTAAGAATTGCTTTTGTTGTTCCTACAACAATAAGGTTTGTTTCCCGACCAGAAAAGGGTGTGCAATTTGGTGTCCAACTCGATAAGCTACATCAAGGATTTAAGAAAACCCGAATAACGATTTTATTTAATTATTCCTAATATCTACTTTTGTTTTATATGAAAAACATGCTCATCTGAAGACCAAAAAATACATATGCATATTGTATTTGTGTTTAGAAACTTTCATATGTTATTCTATATAATGCACATAAGTTAAACTTATTTTCTCTTATTTTGTTTTAATTTGTTATTAATTTCTTAATATTTTCCGGGTTAATAGCTAACAATAAATTTTTAAATTTCATAGTTTTTATGGTAAATAATATGTTTTTTTTTATTTTCTTCTACACCGTATCACTACCACTTGTGAACAAGGGAAATAAACTATCAAAAAGAAAATTTAGAGATTTCATACCCTCCTTACTTTTCTTAATCAATTTGATCTATTTTATACCCAATCACATCAAAAATCTTAGTCCAACTGGAATTGAAATTTGAAAAAGCAAACATAGGTAAAAATGGTAAATCTAAAACCCTCCTTACTTTTCTTAATTACATTGATTTTGTTTTCTCTATCCGACCACATAGAAAATCATAGTCCAACTGGAATTGAAGTTTCAAAAATAAAAATATAGATAAAAATGGTAAATCTTATACCCTCCTTATTTTTCTTAGTTATATTGATCTTTTTTCTATCCAATCACATCGAAAATCTTAGTCCAACAGGAGTTAAAATTTCAAAAAGAAAAATAAGGAGGGTATAAGATTTACCATTATGACAAGTGACAACTTAGGAAAGAACTTTTATGACAATGTTATTTCTATTGTGAAAGTGTGTCTTATTATTGAATCAAAGTGTTCCTTATATAGGAAATACATGGCGACATGAACCTAAATACAATGGGCCATAAACAGGCCAAGATTACAAGTAAATATCTAATGGGCTGGACATCCATAAACATAATATTCATAACACTCCCTCTTGGATGGCAGAACCATATAGAGCTTGTAGTGTGCTTAATGTTGCCTCATTAAAACCTTACTCGGAAAACCCAGTGGGACAAAACCGAAGTGAAGGAAAAAGAGTACAACACACACTACTCCCCCTGTTCTGGACCTCCGTTCTTCAAGTCTGGCGCATGGACAATTTGATGGTTTAGCTTCATGGGCGCCAAGTCTTGAACTGTCCATTCTGTTGCCACGTCCCAAACGGATAGGTAGACTTCATCGATGTGTAGTTGGTGTAGACATGGTGAAGAAGTCGGCTAACATTTCTCATGACTGAACTTGTAGTACTTTGTGCTTCTTCATCATTCTCCAAATGTGTATAACCTATTTGAGACCTTGTATAAACCTGTAACATTTATTAAAACCAAACAATCCCTTTTCTTTTGGGTTTGGTTAGTATAAAATAATCTCAAACATAATAAAAGGATATTTCAATCCTGTCCCATTGCCTCATGTTCGGACATGCCAAATTTATCTAAGTAAAGTGCCAATAACACTTATGGCAGGGGACGTGTATGGCTTTAGTATCAATGTCTTATGGTCTGAACATATCTATAAAACTTATCCGACCTAGTATGGCTTGCCATATCAAGGCGCCAATCATATCAATACATTTCTTTTGGTCGGATGTGCATAAGTCTTAAAAGTACTTGTGTAAAATCTTTCCTGGACCAAGGACACATGCCTTGTCCATAGCCATACCACGATTTGAATATAGTGGTCACTGGAACCGGTTTAGTCGGAACAGGATCGAGGGGATCGAGCCGAAACGGGGCCGGAACAAGACCGAGATGATTACATGGTCCATCTTTCTTAGATAAATTTCGACCATGAATGCCTTAGTATATCCATGATCTACTCGGATCATGCTATGTCCATTGTGTGTGTCCCGTTCATAGCTTTTGACCAAACTCTTCATGAACCTTCTTTATTATATGTCCATAACTTGTTTATGAATGGCTATCATGCTATAATTTGATGTTCATCAAAACTAAGCCACTTTTGGATCAATATGCCGTTCCCCTTACTATGGACGTTTCAGGTCGGACAAGACCGAAGGGAACGGATCAGAACGGGCTGGACTAGAACCAAGATGATTAAGGTCGAACTAGGTCGGACGTGATCCTAGTTGATATGGGTCTTTGGTCGTGAATCTGATGGATTCATCCTCTTATTCTCTTTTGACCATATCACATTCTATTCTTGGTACTTTGGATCATAGATCTCTATACATATTCATGGCTATCATCTCCACTATAGATCATTGTATTCTTATCATAGCCTGTCCAAGAATCAATCGATCTAATCATCCTTTCTTTAAGTATGAACACAAGGAATTTCCTTCATAATATATGCATGGACTGTTCAGGGACGTTCTTATAGAACTCCTTTCACTAAGTATTACTTAGTCTTATCCTTTACATGCATTATATGCCTTATATGCAGCTGCCTTTCGTTTCAGTCCATGAATAGCTTAGGAACAAAACTATTCTATGAGAATTTCTTTTCTCATCTTTTTTTTTGATACTTTTATCATTTCTTTATCCAGTGATCAATATGCTACTTACTACATTTCTTTCTTACTTATATCAAGACCTTTTCGAATTTGTAGTAGCATCCACCACATAGGAGTATATCTCCTTATAATCTGTTCCATTGGTCTCTGTGAGTATCCTTGTGTAATCAAGCCATTCCTTGAATGCTTCAAATAGGAATATGAACACCTTAGTCCATGTCTCACGATTTCTTTTCTTTTCCCACACAGGACCTATTTTTCACTGGTTTTATCTTATCAGATGGTGTTCTATATATATGGCCAATACACCCATCTCTTATATAAATCCCCACGGTTTCAATCTCTTAATCTATGAATGCATTCTTGTATTCTCGTGGGTTCTGATCCTCGCTTATATCTTTTAAAACTCAAGTGCTATTTCCTTATGCATCTTTATCTTTTATGTGTCGACACTTCTTTTATAGTGTTCCATTGTGTTCCAGACATGAACTAATCGATTAGAGATTTCATTCTTACTAAGAACCTTCATTTACCTTGCAGTTTGGCGTCCCAAACTACATGGTCTGGTACCTTAGATGTTAGCTGCGCAGCCTTATCTCAATGTCTGGTCTGGTTTCCCTTATGACCTCGGATATGTTATTTCTATGCACCTTTCTTTTCATTTCCGAGGTTCCTTATCTTATGGAACATATTGGTCTATCTTTAGACTCTATAGCAACTTGATTATGTCTCTTCTAAGACATTAATTTCGTGGTGCTTAAGCTGGTATGACTTAGTCATTCTTTTTCTTTTCTTTTTGGGTCTAATCTGTCTGGCATTCTTTTAGCTAGCTTTGTATGATCTTTCTTTGGACGTCTTAAATCATATTCTCTGGTCCGAGGATCTTGCCAAGACAAGGATGGTTAATACCATTCTATTTCTCTTTATACTTGTACCAGCTTATTTCTTTCTCCCCCTGATGTTGGATAGTCGGATTCATCATGTAAACCGTAAACCTGGCCTTAATCTGATCACCCATATTTTGGCTCAAGGTCTCTTATAAAATCGTGGGAGGAAGACATTCTCATATCCAACATATATTCCCAATCTTATTTCATCTTCTTATGAGGTTCCATCCTAGACGGCACATATTATTGTGGTGGTCTATACATAATCTCTTAGGATGGTCTATGTCTGGATCATGACCCTTTATAATTATTAGATGGGAATATCTATGCTCACTTTATATGGCCTGATGCATCTTATCTTTCATACATGTAAATCCATAATGTCTTCAAGCTTATAGACTTTGAAAGTCTGAACCTTATAGGTTATGGTCTGTTCGACCAAGCTCTTATATCTTATGGCCTGTTTGGCCAGGCTATCACATTCTGTTTGGCTATCATGTTCATGTTTTTATAGTATGGTCATGGACCACACGGAGTGTGTTTTCTCCCCCTCATGAACATGCTATAAATTTGTTTGTGTAAGGACACTAAACCATTATGCCATTTCGTGATGCTTGGGACAATTGAGCCTCATGAGTTTCCTTTGTGTACATGTTTCACAACGTGAGATTTCTATGGGATAACTCTTTGTGCCTTTGTAATATTAAACTTTGCATCAAGTTTGGACTAGGATGGCTAATCCGGTCATGCCATAAAGTGTTTAATTTCGTAAGACAACCAATCTGGTTACCTAGGCCCTGTGCCTTTATCATACTGATCTTTGGCATAGTCTAGATCAGTAGAGAATGCAGGTATAGTCTCGATCATTTTCTATGGTCTTGGGCAATTTTTTTCTGTTCTCATATATCTGAAGGAACTTTTGTTTCATTTGCCCATTGGTTCAATGCGGAAACCATTCATTTTTAAATCTTTATAACTCAATGGGTCTTTTATTGGGTGTATATAATGCATTGGCCGAGTGACTATACTCTTATTTATAAACTCATATATACTCTTATCTATATCATAGAGTTTTGATGTCGAGATTTTTTTTTTCAAGGCATCTGAAGTCTCATAATCCATCTGATCATTTTCTTTTTCATGAGTTTCGTACTCTATTTGATCAGTATGGTCATGATCCATGTCATCTTCACCATCTCGGTAAGCCATGTTGGCTTCCGAATTTTTCTTCAAACTCTCTATGTAAAGCTCATACAAGTGCTTTGGAGTTTGGCAATTATTTGCCCAGTGATTATCCATACCACATTTGTGACACAAATAAGATTTTATTTAAGGTTTAAAAGATACACTTCGACCTCGACCTCGACCTCGACCACGGCTAAAGCCGGGTGTGGTACTGCGGCCTCGTCCTCGCCCATGTGTCTTAAATGTGTCACGACCTCGTCCATAACCTTTCCCACGGCTAGGGCCGGAATGGTTGTTGTGCTGGACGAGATTACTTTCTTTCTTAGGCTCCAAAGTCAGCCTAGAAATGTCGGGTAATGATTTTGTACCGGGAGGTCTCATCTCACTGTTTCTCATTAATAACTCATTATTGGTCTCAGCCAATAGTAAATAGGAGATCAAATCAGTATAGGTGGTGAAACATCTTTCTCTATACTGCTGTTGCAGTAACACATTAGAGAAAGTCTTGTTCAGTTACTTATTCACCACATTGTTTCAACATTGAAACTATCTTAAACAGAACCGAGTTGTATTCATCCACAGACTTATAGTATTGAAATCTCAGGTTCTTCCACTCAAATTTTATCCTTTGGTAATAGCACCGTTTTATGGTGATCATATCTCCGCTGTAAGGCGGTCCAAAGTTCTAGTGGATTTTCTTTACTGGGATACTGATTTCTTTAGACTCTCATTTAGATGGTGGCTAATAACTAATATTGACATGTATCAATCTTTCTCGTTTGGCAATATCGCCTTCTGTGATTCATTCACTAAGTCATTTTGACTTTAGGATAACCTCGGTATCCAGTGCCCATTTCAAATGATTATCTCCTTAGAGATTTAGGACAGCATAATCCAAGTTGATTTTCGACATCTCATATTATATATCACTCAATCTTTATAAGAAAATCAATCATATAAATCGTGTGATCAAGCAAACAATCGAGTTAATGCTTTCCTAATAAACAAGTCACACGGCTTAGATATATGTCTAAAATATAAAGTTTTTCCTTTTATAGAACGTTTCTGAAAATATATTTTTTTCTGAAAATAGAAAGTTTCTTTTTATAGTAAGTTTCTAAAAATAGAAAGTTTCCTTTTATAGTAAGTTTTAAAAATAGAAAGTTTCCTTTTATACTAAGTTTCTAAAAATAGAAAGTTTTCTTTTCTAGAAATATTCTGAAAATATAAAGTTTTTTTTTATAGTAAGTTTCTAGGGTTTATAAGAAATCGATCATAATTATGTTTTAGGAGATGATCAACTTCAAAGTTTAAAATCGATTTGATCATTCAGATAAATGATGTTTTCGAGATTCAGCAAGCCATTGAGGCTGTGATTTTAATTGATTAACAATCTCATACCGAACTTTAGGTTTAAGAGCTCCGATTTACTCATGGATGGGTTTGGACTTATTAATCTAGGTTGTTAGGGATTTTGCAAGATTTTAATTGTCATAACCTTTAACATCAAACCAAATTCGATTGTTTGTGTTCTATTTTAGAGTTTCAGACAGTTTACCTTTGTTTAGAGAAGATCTGAAACCGGACCACCAAGAGAAAGAGAGATCGTAGATGGATTAGGGTTTTGACAGCGCAGCTTAGAACGGGAGGTGAGCGCGCGTCTGAAATCGGATTGATGTGAGGTTTGCGGCAATGGATTCCTCTCGTCGAGAGCTTCAAATTAATAGGTTGATCGTCATCTGAGTCCTTACGATTAGAGAGATATGACAGTTTGAAATTGCAGCCGAAATTAGGGTTTTAGATCACTTGACGGCGCGTCTTAGAATAGCGATTGAGGGCGCGTCCGACGTCAGATAGAGTCGAGGCAGACGGCGTTGGATTCGTCTCGTCAAGAGCTTCAATTTGGTATGTGGCTCGTCGTCTGGATCCTTACGGTTGAAGAGAACGAGTTGTTTGAAGTGGCGCCGTCAATTAGGATTTTTGAGGTAGCTCGGGATTTCAGAGTTTCGTGCTGATAACGTATTGTGAAAGTGTGTCTTATTATTGAATCAAAGTGTTCCTTATATAGGAAATACATGGCGACATGAACCTAAATACAATGGGCCATAAACAGGCCAAGATTACAAGTAAATATCTAATGGGCTGGACATCCATAAACATAATATTCATAACAATTTCCAATTTTTAATGATAAAACCTCAAAGTATGTAGTTTCATATTTTTGTTTACCTTATAAAACCATAGAATGCTAATATACTTATTCCCATGTGGAGAAGTAAGATGATTGCCCCCAGGCTCAATTTTAGGACATGATGGTTATTAACACAACAGCTATCAATTTTTTAAATAGTTGTAGTCTCGAGTGTTAATAAGTATTTTACACGGCTATGACAATAGGGCTGTTCGTTTGGTAGCCGCAGGTACCTGCGTCTGCGGCAATTTTTTTCAAAAATGTGGTTCGTTTGATTGACGCAGGTGCCTGCATCTAAACGCTGCGTCTGACGCCCTGTCCGCGTCTGACGCCATAAAATCTTGCGGTCGCGCGTTTGCCAATACATTTTACTAATTAAACATAAAATACCATAGCAGTTTAGTAATAAAATAATAATACTATCATATAATTACTTATATATAACTAATAATAATGTTGTGTTTATTTAAATTTCTTAGTACATATAAAATTTATATTTTAAGGAAACAATTATTTCTTTTGAAACATTAAAATTAGATTTTAAACATATTTTGTACTTTTACATGAACAAATTTAAGAGTTTATAGTTCGAAAAGAAGTTCCTAAAGATGGTGTAATGGGCTATTATGACACATTAAGTTTGAAAATAAAATCCAGTAACTATAAGTTTTAAAAAATGGAGGGGAAAAAGTATGGTCCCTTTCGCTGAAAAAAAAACTTATCCGTAAATTAGGAAACAGTTGCCGGAAATTTTGGTCGGGACTCCGAAGCAGAGGTTTATGTTCTGAAATGAACTGTATTCGAATTACAAAGGAACATATATGTGAAGTACTGTAGTCTAATGATTAATGTTTAAAAGTTTTTACACCTAGGTCTATAGTTCAAATCTTAAACTATGGAATTTCTTACAGATTATAAGAAATCCAGATTTTAAGTCCAAAAAAAGCGAGTTATTAAACAATTGTGCAGAATCCGGAAGAAAGGTTTACAAATGATCTTCAAAATAGTGCAAGTAAATCTGGTTAGGAGTGGATCTTTATAAAACGACTTAGATGATGTAGTTAGATGTATAAATCTTCACAAGAAATGTAGTATTGTCGGTTGTCGAATTGTCTATGTAATATTTCTCATAGATGTAATGTCATAATAAACCGTCATTAAATGGTGATTATAAAAATAAGCTTTTGGAAACCTATTTCATATAAACCCTTGACGGCGAGAAATTATATCAGAAACCTTGATATCAAAATTTTAGTGTTTTATGTTGTTTAACTCTATAACTTTATTGTTTTAATTTCTTATATGATGCTATTAATATATAATGATTTGTTATACAATATTATTTTAAATTTTTTTATCGATATATGATTTTTTGATGTTATAGTATTAAGTTTTCTATTTTTTTTTACTAAATTAAGATTTCAAAATATTAAATATTTTAATTTTTAGAATATTTTTTCGTGTTGTATTTCAAAAAGTTATACTTTCGGACCTATCATTTTATCTTTTGTAAAATTTGGAATATATAATTATGTGATTGGAATATTTATTTTAAAAATTTATATTTTAGGCAAAATATTTGGAAAATTACATAACTATTTTTAAGTTTGAAGATTATATGACTTTTCAATATTTTTGTTACTAAATTGATGAATTAATTTATAATAAACAGTATTTGGAATTTTATTATTTTTTTGTATTTTCAAAAATATTGTTTTAATTGTCAATAAACAATAAAGTTTTATATTATTTGTTAAAATATTATATGATTTAAAATTTTAACTAATTTTAACTGTGGATGATATTTATTTATTTAAATGAAAGCAATTTAAAAAAATTAGATTACTTTACACACACACACATATATATTATATATATATATATATATATATATATGTTTCATATTAGTTTTTAGTCATATAGCTAATTTATAATCAGTTTCTTACGTGTGATTTTGATTATGATTTGTAAGAAACTGACTTCTCAAATAATATTATAGATATCAAATTTTATTTTTGTTAACTTTCCATTTTTATTAAATCATATTATATATAAATAAATTATTTTATTTAAATTCGTTTTTTAATTTATAAATGTATTTAATCATTGTTAACTAAAAAGGAAATCTCTAATTAACAGATATTATGTTAAAAAATGGAAATCAATTTTAATATAGTGATTATATATAATATTTTCAATTTATTAAGGGTGTCATGGTAATCAACCACCATAAAATTAACGTGAGTGCGACACGTAAGAAACTAATTTTTCAAATAATATTATAGATTACTCTAGTGATTTATTTGATTATTATACCCTAGTGAAGTTATTTGTTTAGAGGCCTTGTCATATTCAGGTCAGGACATGATTGGTTTTAACACATCTAGCTAGATCACACAAAATTTATTGAGTAAACGCCATGTTTAGTTTGTGCTCACGAACACTAAGATCGCACGTTTCTAGTTTATAGTCAGGTCGCAAGTATCAAAATTATATTATTGAGTTTGTGAAAAAGAGATATTATTAGGTCATTTTCTTTATGTGATGAGGTTTTATTTATCCATTTGACATAAAATCTTGTTGGTAAACACACACAAAAACCCCTTATATAAGAAATTGATCAAAACTGACCTAAATTTGTACCAAAACATGACTTAATTTAATGATTTGTACCAAGTTGAAATCTAATCAATTAAAACTGAAGTACAAATATGAACTAATCTTTAAACAGTCTTTTAGTTACACTTAATGTCATTCTCATTTTTTATTTTAATCATAATTAATTTAATAAATAAACTTACAAAAACTTAGTGGGGCTTATTGGATTGATGATTTGGAGGGATTTCATTTTTTCTTCAAATCTCACCTTATTGGATCTAGAATTTAGAAAAACTTTTTTAATCCTATCTTATTGGATCAATGAGTTTTACAAATCCTTTCAAATCTCTCCTTATTGGAAAATAAGGATTTCATTTAACAGAATATATCCAGAATTATTATAGTTTATTTGTTAAAGATTTGTAGTTGAAAATCAATAGATAGAAATACCATCTCAAGAGATGGTATTTGAAAATAATGAGTAGTTTTATAAAAGTGAACTTCAACGCCGACAAAAAAAAATCTGCTTGTATCCATTGTTGATCTGATCCTGGAGAAGAACAATTACTATCTTCTCAGACTTTTCTTAAGCATCACTATGCTACATATTTATAATAATTACGATTAATCCAGTTCTATGTTTATTTTACTCTATTTCACTCACGACTATTTGATGAGAAGAGAAATATTTTCTTCTCCACGAAACGACATTCATTAACCTTTGAAGAAACAAAACCTTTATTTGATCTGAGGTTTTGTCTTGTCTTTGTGAACTGTATGTCTCCGTTTAGAACATCCGCACGGAAAATTCTTGGCACTTTTCTTGTGAACTGTATGTCAGCTGATGATCTTGTGATGAAGGGAAAGGAACAATTTCTGCAACGAGGGCTTGCACATCTCGTGAAGTTCCTTTCGTAAGACTCTAACATGTGTAGATACAGCACGAACCAATGCGATTTTGTGTCAGAGTTTGAATTCAAGATCGTAGAAATCGGAACACATACACACGACTTTACGAGGCTGCTAGGAAGATCTATTGAATGGTCACAAAACTGGAGAATCATATCTCGGGCCCAGTTTCAAACTCAGCCACTGTATTGAGAATCAAGGATTTGACTTTGACTTGTACAACAACTTGCAGACCTTATCTACAATGGATATCTTGCAAATAGTGGCAGTAACTGTGATGGATGACATGTTCAAAAGAACTTACAAAAACATAACAAATGTCAGTTTCCTTAAAAATGTATTCTTTACACCAAATTTCCTAATATTATGCTACCGTTAATATTTCATTTCGTAAAAAAAAATAGCAATCGTTTTCAAAAAAATTTAATGGTGTCAAACATTTAGCCATATTATATTCTTTGGATTTCATTTGTCCATGTGGTCAAGCGAATAATTTAACCAAAACGTAAATATATATTATTGTTCAGTTGAGAATTTGAGATCATTTGAAACATGTTTACCAACATTTAGCCATCTTTTCAACTTAGCATAAATTTTTTTAATATAAAACTTAGCTTATGTACTGATATTCTTTAGTTATATCTTATTTTTATTTATAAATTTATACATCATACATCTATTATTATTCATATAGTTAACTAATCCGTGCATAAGTTGGAGGTCATTGGAAATGGATCATCAAACCATCTGTTTTTTTTAGTTAAAATACATGTATATACGATTATGTAGTTATCAACCACTGTTATTTCTTGGTTTATATATGGGAAATCGCATCCTACATCCATCAAACAAATTATAATTCACCCACTATCTAAAAACTCTTATTTATCAATATACCCTGTACATAATATACATTATTGCCATATTACTCCCACTTTCAACCGGTCAAATCTACAACCAAAAACAATTATATAAATAATTAATAATGTAAAAAGTAAAATATGTGGCCACGTTTTATTCTCTGTCACCTCTCAATATAATTAGATAGCTTTCAAGAAGATGAAAATGAACGTTGAACGTGGTCTTTCATTATGCAGACATTTTCTTGAATTGAATTTCTTCTCATGAGAAGAACAAAGATGAAAGCGTATACGGTGAGCAGACATAACAACTCTTTCATTTTTTTCCTCTTTCTCTTAGCTCAGTGATTCTCACATCATGCTTTTGTTTGGGCTACTTTGTTTTCATTTTTTTGTTTTAGTAATATAATGGTGAAGAATAACGACGGCGGATCGGTAAAACGTCGCCGTGTCGGAAAAAAAGAGAAGAGATGAAAATGATTTCTATATGGTAGTGAAAAATAATAACGGTGAACAAAGTGAATGTGAATCAGCATGTTTGACAGAAGAACTGAAGAAGATGAACTTGTCGTCTATACTATAATCGAGAAAGAGATAGTATAGTAGATATTCTTTAGTGTAATTATTTATGTAAAGTTACTATACTATTTGGGATATATGGTGACACTATTCCTTGAAAATGTAATAATTGTACTGTATTTATAAATTTGATAGTTTTCTTCTATCCCATTTTGTGTAATTGATTGTAATCTGAAATTCATACTATATTGGTTTATGTGTAATGATTAAAATTATTTTGGATAGATAGCAAATAAACTCTTATATTAGTGTACTATACTACATTTCTACACTATAAATAATATTTATATAGTATAAATTAATATTACATAATATTATGTATTATTTTAGATTTTGATATTTTGATTTAGAGTTTTTATTTGAGTTTAGGTTTACTAATTAGTGATTATGGTTTAGTATTTAGAGTAATAAGGGTGAATTTGAGGCCAGTATTAGATTTTGAGATTTGGGTTTAGAGTTTAGGATATATAGTTTATATTTGAGTTTAGGGTTTATACTTAGATTTAAGGTTTAGTTATTAAGATTTAGGATTTAGTATTTAGAAGGAAAGGGTTTGGATTTGGGTTTAGTGAACATGCATCGTTTCCTTTGACGATTAATAAAAATGTTATATTTTTTGTTCACCAATATGTACTATACTATTTATTTTGTTCCATTATATTTGAGTTTAGGGTCTATACTTGGATTTTGGATTTAGTGATTAAGGTCTAGGGTCTATAACTAGGTTTAGGGTTTAGTGATTAGGATTAAGAGTTTAGTATCTGGAAGGTGGGAGTTGAGATTTGGGTTAGAGTCTATATTTGGGTTTAGGGTTTGATTAAGATTTAGGTTGTAGTATTTAGAAGGGTGGGTTAGGATTTCGGTGTAGTGAACATGCATTGTTTCATTTGACGATTAATAAAAAATATTATATTTTGTTTACCAAAATGTACTATACTATCTATTTTGTTCTATTCTATTTGGTTTAGGGTCTATACATGGGTTTTGGGTTTATTGATTACGGTCTATACTTGGGTTTAGGATCTATATTTGGGTTTAGGATTTAATTAGTGACTAGGATTTAGAGTTTAGTATTTAGAAGGTGAGAGTTGAGGTTTGGGTTTAGGTTCTATATTTGAGTTTATGGTTTAGTGATTAGGGTTTAAGGTCTATACTTAGGTTTATGATTTATTGTTTAGTATTTGGAAGGTGGGAGTTGAGGTTTGGGTTTAGTGACATAATCATGTGTCGTTCCATTTGACGATTAATAAAGAGCGTTCAATTTTGTTCACCAATTTATACTATATTATGTATTTTTTTCTATCCTATTTGGGTTTAGAGTATATATGGGTTTAGGATTAAATATGGAAATTGGAGGTTGAAGTTTAGGTTTAGTGATAATAGTTTTGAGTTTAGTATTCAAAATTTAGGTTTGGGTTTAGCATTTAAAAGTTAAGAGTTGTGTATTAGATTAGAATCATATACTATTTAAAATTAGGTATAAATTAGTTTAATATCACAATAATATTATATACTATTTTCAGATTGTGATAATTGGATTTAAAATTTATATTTGACTGATTTTTGCACCAGTATTTTTTACTGTTCGCGGTAATTACCGTCGATTTTTAATCAAAGTGATGTGGCTTCTTTCTTCCTTCTACGTGTCTTTTTTTCTTTCTTTTGACGTGGCCTTTCTTTTTTCCCTTCTACCTGTACGGCATAGGGTTAGAACCAGATGAAATGAAACATAATTATTAGTTATTTAATACTGTCAAAATCAATGTCTTGTACCTAATTAACTTATCAAACTTAGACATTTCGCAAATAAGCCTTTTATATATCATACATGTACCAGTCTTTATACATCATACAAGTGTCAAGATTGATATTTATATACTATTGTTTATACAAAAAATATATTATCTTATTGCAAATGGACATGTATATACCAGTGTTCAAGAAAGCGCTAGGCGCTAATCGGGCGGCGACCTAACGCCTAGCGCCTAGAACGACTAAGCGGACGCCTAGATTATTAGTTAAGCGGTTTAGGCGTTTATAAATTATAACAATATATTAAATATATGTAATGTTTTATACTTAATAATAGTAAAAACTATTATGTATATATGATAAAAATTATTTTCATAAGAATATATATTAAAATATATTAATTATTATAATTTATGAATAAAAAATTATATATTATTTATTATTATAATATTGTAATTATCTAGGCGGTTTAAAGAGTAATCGCCACGGTCCTATAACGCCTAGCGCCTAAACGTCGCCTAGGCGGCCGCCTAAACCGCTTTTTAGAACACTGGTATATACTGTCAATTATTTTAGTGTAAAAAACACTAAAAATTCATTTATGATGCACTAACTAAATATTTTCAATTGCAATACAAAAAATATCAAATTCACACTAGAATTAGTGGAAAATTTGGCTAGAAATAATCACTGATCTTGATCAACGTTTAATGTATATATCATTCCATCAAATTGGCATATCCAATATATAAGTGAATAAAATATTAAAAATATATCTTAATAATAAATTTTCAAAAAAAATATAATATAGAATTTTTGTTTATTTAATTTAAAATATAAATAAATGATTCATATAAAATAAACGCAATCTTCATATTTTATCATTTATTTTTTACTACTCATAAGTTTCCTTTATTTTAAGATTTTAAATTAATTATGTTTTGTGTAAATATTGCAAATGTTAAAATTATTTGGTATATATAAAAAATTGTGGTCCATATAAAAGGGAATAATATAGTATGTTACTTTTTGTGAAATCTGTGTATTTTAAAAATATCATTTTGCTTACTTGAATATCTAAAAGACATGTTAACATTATCTTTTCTGGCAAAGATATATGAAAAACTAATACTACGCAGAAACATTTAAAACTATAATCAATTTTAAATTTTGATTATAAAATAAAAATAAAAACAGCCGCGCAGACAAGTCAAAATGTTTGTTTTTCTTATGTTTTAAGTTGAATTTTATATTATGTTTACTTATACTATTTTTCATTTATCAAAATTATTATATTGAGTTTGCGAAAAGGAGAAATTATTTTACAAAAAAAAAAGAAAAGGAGAAATTATCAGATTATTTCCCTTATGTGACGAGGTTTTATTTTTATTTTCATTCAAAATTTTGATAGCAAACACACAAAAATCCCCTAAGATTAGAAATCGATCAAATAAAAATTATAAAATGACG
This sequence comes from Raphanus sativus, assembly GCF_000801105.2. Classification (NCBI taxonomy): domain Eukaryota; kingdom Viridiplantae; phylum Streptophyta; class Magnoliopsida; order Brassicales; family Brassicaceae; genus Raphanus; species Raphanus sativus. The sequence goes on from NC_079517.1 coordinate 14,282,081, forward strand.
TAACTTCTTAATAAAACAAAGCAAACAAGTAGACACAATCTGTAAGTTTATGAATCTCATAAAACTATACAATTCAAACATACTCTAACCCAAAACTCCCATCTCATTCACAACAACTAAACCCGATCCTTTAAACCGGACATTTCCACCAATCTGTTTCCTAAACCGGACGTTTGCCACAGCCAAGGCTCTTCTCGTGTCCTCATCTCCAGGTGTCTCCATCATCAAAAACTCATAATCTTGAATGGCTTGTTGCCATTTCCCCAACTGAGAGTAAACCAGATTAACATTCATTACAATCACACCAATTCTTAATTTCAGTACAAGTACGGCCGGTTTATATAAACCGGTTCTTGAATTGACATTTAAAATACCTTCGCATAAGAATCCGCCCTGCGCCGCCTCGCCTTCCGGTACGATGGTTGGAGATTGATGGCCACAGTGCTATCTTCTACAGCTTTCTCGTACAGACCAATCTTGAATCTTGATGCAGCTCTGTTACATAGCAAGAGGGCATTGTAGGGGTCTTGGTCAAGCCCTTCCGTGTAAACCACGCTAGCCGCTTCAAATTTGGACGCATTGAATAGTAAATTTCCGCTGAGTCTCGCCTCAGCAACCGCTCTAGCTTTTCTATCCACTACGTTAACATCTTCATTGCTCGGATCCAGTCGAGCCGCTTGCCTTGACGCTGTTACTGCATCTTCAAACCTGTCCATAAAAAAAAAACAACATGAGTCTCCGCCACGGCTTAGAAGTAATGAAACGTCGAGTTGTTTGCAAGGGAAATGAAAAAACGGCAAGGCATGAGATGTGTTAGTAGCACTGACCTTCCCGCTGCAATGTAGACCTGAGCTCCGACCATTAAGAGGTAAGAAGTAATGGAAAGACCAAAGATCTTTATGTAACAATCGATATCAAAACGTTTTATTCCTTTCTGGTACACATCATATGCTTCTTCTTGTCGCTGAAGATGCAATAGTGCCTCGGTTTGGAGCGCATAGACCTTGATATTGTCTAGTCGTTAGTACATAAAAACATTAGTTATGATTTGAAAAAGAAAGAAAAGCTAACCCTTGGAGAAGAATCTGCTCCACATGATATCATAAAACAAGTCTCATTCAACACAACATTCCATTGCTTTGATCTCCGAGCTTCATCACACCTCCTTAAGCATTTTATAACATCTTCAACTTGTTCTATATGTTTTGTCTCTGTGTATTTTCCAGCTTGGTTATAGTGGCACAAAGCTTTTTCAGCCTCACCCAATCTGGATAAAAAACAAACAAAACTCATGGTTCAATTTGACATTTGTAATTCTAACCAATTATAGTTATTAGAAATGTGAAAAGAACAACGCACAATAGATGAATAAAAATGCAGGAAAGAAAACTACACCGATTTAACCCAAATTGGATACGTCCACGTGCATATATAAATCTTATTATTAGAGATCATTTCAGAATATGAATATGTCACGTCTAAAACTCTATTCTAAGGAATTCGCGGGTTTAAGAACCAATTAAAGTGACTAAGCAAAATATTACGGTCTACATACGAGAGAATCTGTATAGTCTGTACAGTTTGGATCACGCTAGATTCAAGGCATACCAATACTTCCAGGAACCAAGTAAGGAATAAATAAAAGAAAACAGAGTGAAAAAAGAGTCTACCTGAGTTGGAGAGAAGCGAGTCTTTGATGAGCTCTCTCGTAATTAGGGTTTAACCTTAAAGCTTCTTCGCAAGCATCGTAGGCTTCCAAGAGACGACCAAGACTGATCAAAGCTGCGGATTTGTTAGACCAATACGTCGGCGTTTTAGGGTCAGCTAATATAGCTCTCTCGTAAAACACAAGAGCTTCTCCAAACCGTCCACGACAATACTCTTCGTTTCCCATTCTCTTCAGAGCCTCCGGAGAATTTCTGTAGTTTACCATTTTGCCCTCCCACCGACTACTCGTCTGTGCCACGTCGGTAGAGTTAACGGCGGGCTGTTGTTTCACGATGATGTTTCCCATCACGCCGTTGGGTGAAAACGTCTTGCTCTCTGGTCTTGGTGAAGCCGACGACGACAAAGATTTTCTGGCCGAATCTGATGACTTTCTTGGTTTACTTTGTGAAGAAGAGTCTGTTGATTTTCTTGGAAGGGTTTTAGGGTTTGTAGCGGTGGTTGACTTGGGAGGCAAGTAATCTTTGGTCTTGCGCTCTTTCTCTGGCAAAGAGGGTTTCCGCCTGCGAGGGCTCCAACTTTCGAAAATACAGCCAAGGAGGCTCTCACAACCCAATCTTTGACTAGTAGACATGTTTTTTGATTTCGCCATTTTAAGAACAAATGAATTTGAAATCTTTCAAGAAAGATAAAGCTGTGTGAAGATGTTGAGTGAGAAGGTTTATGAGTTGAAGGTGAAAGCTGTTTAATGTATTTATATACTCTGTAAGTCTAACCAGAGAGTTACTGTTGCGTTCTTTACGAGAAACCAACTTTTTTGTCTACCTTTTGCTTTTGTTTTATAAAATTCGAATATTAGATTTTAATTTGATTTTATGGGGTCGATTCTTTAGGACATTTATAATGATAGGAATACTATTGGTCCGACCCCACGTTGAATGTTTATTGTATTAATTGATAAAGACGAAAGTTGCAATAGATTATTCAAATATGTTTTGAGACTAATGGAAGATTAAAATAGCTTTCTTGCCATTTGTTCTCAACATTGACGGTAATGATTAATACATGGACAATCAAACTTTTAATATAAACGGATTAACATAGAAGGATAGAGCACAAGACTTAAAACCTTTAGTTGGAGTGGTGGACAAATGGGTAAGTGCAATAACATGATTTATATACAAAAGTCAACAATTCTGTTAGTAGTTGTTCGTGCCACATAATTAAATACTATATCCACGCCTTACGCGGAGTAAAATATTTTATAAAATATATGTTAAATACGTATAGGAATGGTTGTTTAAGTTCCATTCGGGTTTGATTCGGATCTATTTAGTTTTCGAGTTTTCGGGATCAGAAATTTCATCCATATTCAATATTTATAAATTTCGATTTAGGTTTAGTTCAGATCTTTGATAGTTCAATTCGCATTCGAATACCTCATTTAAATTATTTTAAAAATTTTAAAATTCATTTTATGCATTAAATTTCTCAAAATCTATAAACAAAGTAATATTACATTTAAACTTGAATAATATATGTCGTAATACCTAAACTTATTATATATATTGGTTTGGTTTGGTTGAATAGTTGGATAGATTTATTGTAATTATTTTTGGTGTTTTGAACTTTTGATTGTACTTATATTTAGCTATTTTGCACATTTATTTTTGACCATTAATATATATTTTTAAGTATGTTTGACAACTTAAAAGTATCTTATATATTTTGGATGTCTTTAATTTACATTAAATCTAAAAATAACTAATATATTTAGGTATATAAATATATTTCAAATATACTCGGTTATCCAAAATATTTCAGTTCGGATCGATTTCGGTTTCGGTTTTCTAAATAACTAAAATTTTAACTTGTTGGAATATTTAATCAATTACGGTTCGGATTTATTATTTTGGGATTGTGTTCGGTTCGATTTTTTGGATTAAGATTTTTTTCAGCCCTACATACATATATGTATTTACATATAAAATGCATTTATTTCGTATGAAGTATATATATATATATATATATATATAAGACATTGTAAAAAATATGTAAAAAGGGTTTAAGACATCATAATTTATTTCAAAATATATACCTAAATTTCCACAGTCATATATAGAATTTTAAATTCGATATTATATCTAATATTAATTTATAGTCATTTAAAAAAATCAAAATATAACATATAAGAAAAAAATCTAATTTTTTATTATACGGTTAATGTGATTGTTTAATATCTTTAAATAATAAAAACTCAAACAAAAAGAGTTAAAATACAAAAAAATGTTATCAAATATATATTATTCATAATCGTTAGTTGTCATTTATACGTTAATCATAATAGGTAATCCGTAGTTTTATTTAAGAAAATACGAGAATATTTTTTGTATACTATTTATTAATTTGATAGTTAGTTTAATAAAAAAAATATAATATAAATTAAGATGTATAAACTTATTTTTCTAAAAATTCTAAATTTCATTCTCATATGGCTATAAAACAATGTTGTAATGTTTTTCAATTAATATATATATATATATATATATATATATATATATATAATGTATATACAACATTAAAGGTAAAACCTCTAATACCAGAATTTATTCTAGTTTCCACACAATAGTCTGACTGAGTCTAACTTGCCTTAATTATTTTCGTGGATCACATGATTTACGTTTATTCTCGTCAAGAATTATTGACACACAGAAGAAATATGTTGCCTAAACAATACTAATCAAAGTAAGTCCAATGGCATGCTTTTATAATTATTCTAGATACAAAAGGGTAAATTTAAATGATAGTTGAGGTGAGCTGTAATGGTGACACATATACAAAATGACATATATATATAAATAAAATACTAATTAAAGGTTATTTTTCTATTTTCCTTCTCTTTTAATAACAAGGGGATTTTTGTGATTGTTCTGTTTAGATTAATCTATCTCATATTCATAGTTGTTTATTAGTATTAAGAACAACAATTTTTGGATAAATATCTAAACTGTTTTGAATTTTCTAAATGGACTCCGATTATAAAGTATCGTGCAACTACTTCGGCTCTCTCTCTAGTTTTCCACTGTTTCTGCAAACGCCACCGTTTCCCGGAAAAGTGAAAATGGACCTCCACCGTAGATTAAAATGCATGGCCGTAAACTAAAAAGAAAAAGAAACAACAGAGACAAAGAAAGCCTAAGACGATGACCGGACCGGCGGCGGCGAAAAGAGCCGGAACCGCCGGCCGGAGACTGCGACCGTACCGCTCCCATCTTCGGTATTGGTCGCCGGCTTCTGATTCCCACAGAGGTGTTTGGGCTGAAAGTAGGGTGATTCGTTATGGTGATGGGTGGCTGAATTCGGAGGCGATCTCGGCGACGCCGATGGAAGCTCTCTGAAGTTCAGGCCCTTGAAGATTGACGCCGAGCCCTATACCTCTAATATTGTCGTTGGAGGTGATTTCGGCGTCCTTTGGTCTATTCCCGGTGATTCCGGTAGTTCTGATGTGGTTTGGTTCAGTTCAGCGCCGACCTCTGTATGGGATGGAGTTGGTGTCTTGTTGCTCCGGTGAAGGTGCAGTTTTGGCCCCGGCGGCGAGCTCGAGCCGTGTGAGAAGACGAAGCACCTGCGTCCGACACGCGTCTCTTAGACGGTTGTGGTTTCAACACGTGGAGGTGCGTGCTGCGGGGAAGCGGTGCAGCTGTTGGATCACGTTTTTCCTTTGGGCTTCGAATTTTGTTGTTTGTGGGCTTTCGGTGTGTGTGTGTGTTTTGTTTTTTTTAGTTTGGGCCGGGTTTAGGCCTTTGTAATATATCACTCTTTTAATAATATCTTTTTCAGATGGCAAAAAAAAAAAAAGTATCGTGCAACTATTTGTTAATTAAATCCTATAGTTATCAATAATGCTCTGCAAGATATGATACCACTAGATTTTATTTTGTCATCATACTACTAGTTTTTTTTTCATACTACTAGTTACATTCTGATAAAAATCCCAAACGGCATTTATAATGTTATAGTTATGAAATTGTGGTAATTTGTCTCTGTCTATCAACTTATCGTAATGGGCCTATATTACACTAACAAATAGTGAAAAGTTAAAAAACAAAAGGCCAATGTTTAATGGTGCTTTACAAAAAGTAATTGATGGAATAATTAAGTTTATCCTCTGAAGCCTCTTAAAAAAGTGAGTGACTGATAAATAAATTGATAACACTAATAAACTATTTGCTCTTTCATTTATTGTTATAACTATACTATTTTACCTCATTTTTGTTTGTTTTAATAACAACCAAATCCACTCAAGCTGATTGGCACACAAAAATTTGTTGAAAATCCGCTAAAATATTTAAATATAATAAATGTGAGTTTTTTTTTCTTAATTGCGACTTGTACGTGGTTAAGTTAGGAGTGCACATTCATTTTCATATATATATTTTTGTGACTAAGGGCTTTCAACATTTTCATATTACATATAGTCTCTAGCTGATATAAAGGTAGGACAATAACGGTTTCCCTAAATTTTGTTGTGTTCGCGTGCCGCTGTGTACGTTCGTGTGAGTCTGTCCCGGCTTTGTCGGAGATCTTTTACTCACAAGGCAGCTTACTTTGTTGTGTGTTTTATTTGGCTTTAACCGCTCCTTATTTCTGTACTCCCCTGCACCAACACGTATAGTTCCAAATTATTTGGCTAATATTCATAAGCTAAAGCAGAAATTGAGGCTTGTATCAAAAATCAGTGACATAGATTCTTTCAAAATGAGTTGATGTGTCATGTGTATTGTCAGCAAATTAGTATGTTGAACGTATTTTTGTTTCTTAGTTCTTTAAATAGATAGGTATTAGGTCTTCTTGTTTCTTTAGTGCATGGTTTCAACAAAAAAAATAAAAGTAAAAGTGGATGGAAATTGGAAGGAATGTATTTTTGGCTGCCGACACCTTAGAAAACTCGTGCTATATAAGTAGAAATCTACTTCGAATAAAAAAAAGAAAAGTAGAAGGATAAAGCTGTGAACAGCCACGTAACGTGATTAAATATTCTCTTAAATCTCTCGTTTCAAAACATTTCAACATAATATACCAAAAAAGTATTCTGTCGGCTTATAATCTCATAAAATCGATATACTCGATTCTTTTTTTCTTTTTGATAAGAAGGTTAATTTCATTAACAAGTAGTGAAGGATGGTACGAGTTTTACTTGGATCAGAGTCTGCTACAGAGCAAAAAAAGTGTTTAAAGCCCCAAAAAGTTTTTTTAAAAAGACTCATAGAGCTCTAGAGTGGTATGAGGACATACTATGCATCACTATGTGGCGGTATATAGCCATAAGACTAGTCTAAATTTTGCTTTGAAAATACGGATGTAAATTTGTAAGGGAAAATTGTCTTTAGACAAAAAAAGTGATAAATATGTCCTATTAGTCTAATCTTTTTTTTTGTACTATTTTTTCTTCTAATACTCTTTAGTATTTTTTAAATTAAGTAGTTTAACAAACAAAAGAAATTCAAAATAGTAAATATAGATGAAATTCATATATTTATGTATTGATATTTTTTTCAGTTCTAAAATATTTAAATCATAATTTCATATTTTATTCTAAAAATAGAATTGATATTCTACATAGTAGAAAACATAGTCCACTTTTCATTGAATATATTATGTTTAGAATATGTGTTCTACGTAAATAATAGTAATCTAAAAATATTTGGAAAAACACATTCTGCGCTTAATCTATCGTTCTAAAGTCTGTAAAAATTAGAATTTACACATTACTATAAATCTAAAGTTGTAAAATTCAGAATCTACACATTACTGTAAATTTAAAATTAGTATAAATCGATTTCAAACATGTTTGATGTATTCTATGGATAAGGATAATCAATTCCAAAAATATGGAAAGTGAATATTTGGAAATATTCAGTTTCTTTAAATTTACTAATTAAATCTTTTTTTTAAATAAAAAAATCTTTTTTAATAGAAACTCGATATATGAAAAATAGAAATCGATATTTTTAAAACAAAAATAGAAAATCATTTTTTAAACAAAATGTGATTTATAAAAAGTAGAAAAATCGATTTATAAAAAATAGAAAATCGATTTTCTTTTAAAAAATAGAGAATCGTGATTTATAAAATCAATTTTAAATTAAAAAAAATCGAAGTTTAGGATTTTTTGGATTTTCGATATTTTTTAATTACTTTGGTTAAAAATTATATTTTAATATTTAACAATACTTTTTAATTGTAATTTTGAAATTTTAATTGAAATTTGGGGCAGTATTGGCATTTTGAAAAAAAAAATTAATAGTACATATAATATATGATCTATTAGTCTATTAGAACATATTTATTATTTTTCTTGCATAAAAAAATCAATTTTCCCAATTTGTAATACATTGTTGATAGTTTCACAAATAACTAAAAGGTGGTCAAATTTTCTAGTACCGCAGGCTAAATTTGTGAAATTAAGAACTTAAGGTTTATGTATAAATCATATGTGCGACGTTTTTAGATAATTATAAACGCGTCGAGTTCTATGATTATATCATTGATTTTTTCCCAACGAATACATTACTGGACTTTGGTAAGTTAATTAATAGTCTGATTGACGACTAACGATATTCTACCAATTTGGTAGGCATGGCAATATATAATACGCATGGCCCTTGGTTGTATACAAGCGCATAGATGTCATACCTCTTCCCTCACTCAAATCCCTTTATTATTAAAGGAGAATCAAAATAAAAGAATAATCTTATAAAGGTAAATTATTTACTTGTATGTTATTTTGTATATGTGTGATGATGAGAGTTTTTTTTCAGTCGGTTTGATTTTAACTTTTTCATAACTAAACTATTTACTAAGAGTGCCAGTGGACTACTGAATTTAATAATTTAACGATGTTTGTTTTGTATTGTTATACCAAATTTACTTGTAGTTTTCTACACCTGATTATAATCACGGTTTCTATTATATGTATGCAATATTTATGAATACATAGTTTTCTTAATATTTTTTAGAGATTTATTCGGGATAAATTAACAAAGCCGTCGAAATAGGTTTAGCCCATTTTAAGTGTCTTATACTCCAAACGAAAAACAAACTAACCAATAATATCATTGGCGATAATATAGTAATATATGTTTTCCAAACATCTATGCACTTGCTCTGGCGGGAGCACAATGAGAGACATCATGGCTCTGTTCCTGTGGCTACTGTATCTGTAGGATTCATTGATCGTCAAGTGAAGAACAAGTGTTTATCCATCTCAGCAATTGAACCACAAATATGGAGCTTTACTGCAGCTTTGGCTTGTTTCACAAGCCTAACATTCTACCATAGTGTTTGAGTTTTATTCTGTTTTAGGATAAAGTTCTTAATTTTTTTTAAATGATATACAAAAGCATTTTTTGAATAAATTTAACATTATATTCAGAAAACAAATACTATTACTATATGGTAAAGCACCAAAAGATGCATGATCAGGTGTGTATGATAAACCTTTTTTAATTTGCTATCAAAAATGAAAAGACATCAACCCACCAAAAATTCTTCAATTTCACTAGAATTTTAAAATAATGTAAAATCAAATTTACAGACAGGGTATCGGAAGCTTGTATATATTTGCGTTATTATATATTTCACTGTACCTAATTTCCAGTTTATTTAACTCAAGACGTAGATCAGTTCTTAGTCCAATTTTTTTCCTGCTTTACAAAACAATTCCTGCCCTATATATATCTACGTCCAATTTTTTTCCTGCTTTACAAAAAACTAGATCTTGACCCGCGCTTTAGAAGCGCGGAATATTTTACGATGAAAAATTTCACTAATAACTTAATAAATATTTTGGTATTTTTAAAAGAGTGTATATTTAAAATATTTTTGCATTTAAAGCAGTTTTTTTAAATTCAACCCGATTGTGATTATACGGTTAATCCGGAGATCTGACAATTCAATTTTGGTTTTTAAATTATCCATATTAAAAAAAATTACTAAAACCCGAGACTAACCGATTGAACTGATGGATGACCGATATGTAATCTAATTTGATTTAAATTGTAATTGTTTCATAATTTGTAATCTTATAATCCAAATTTTAAAGTTCATTATTTTGCAGTATAAAATAACTAAGATAAATTATTGTATTGTTTGGAAACATTGATAGTAGTATAAAAAGTATATTGTTTGGAAACATTGATAGTAGTATAAAGAAATAAGTATATTGTTTGGAAACATGGATAGTAGTATAAAAAAAATAACAATAGTGATTTAATGTAGGTTTAACTATAAAGTATAAAAGTGTATTTAATTTAAAAACTTACAAAATAAATGTTAGGTCCAATAGAATGTTTCTGTTTTAATAAGATAGATTTTCCTGCCCTATATATAAAATAAGTACACGAGTTTAAATCAGTGGCGGATCTAGACACATTTTTAATTGGGGGCAAACTACAAAAAATAACAAAAACAATTTTGAGTTGGGGGCACATTTTATGTTTTTTCATTAAACTGCATACATTTTCATCAAATCAGTCAAGCTTATTCGAAAAAAAATTAAAAATAGTAGGGGGCACGTGACCCCGTACCCGTGTACGTACGTCCGTCCCTGGTTTAAATATGTTATTTTATATAGTATAGTCTTTATATAAACCAATGATAAGAATCAGTGCCGGTGTAACATTTTACACTGTCCTAATCCAATTTTTAAATTATGCCCTTCAATGTTTTTTTCCAAAATTACAGATATTAATATAAAAATAACTAAAGCTTTCATAAACCAAGCATATCACATCAAATTTTTATAGAAAAACAGTAAACAAACTAAAAATATAATTACATTTTCCTGCAAAATCATTTACTACTAAATAAATCCTTAATCATATCAGTCTTAGTTAATCCATTTAATCTCATGTGTAACATAGTAAACCACAAATAAATATATATCAATTTTAATATCAGAAAATTTTTTAGCTACGATAATCGATATTAGAATAGTTAGCAATACATTAAGCAATTTATGTATTTGATAACAATCTTACATTATTCAACAAAAAAAATAATTTACTAGACTTTGTAATTTTTTTTATGTTAATTATCATAAAATAATTTAGTCATGTAAACATACTATCATCGACTATTTCTTAATGCATATCATTTTGAACTTTTCAAGTCTAAACACTATGATTTCAAATTATTATAACTAAAAATGTTAGTATTATATTAAGTAAAAAACTTTATCAATTTTGTTAATCTATAAACATTAAGAAAACAAATTTGAAATATGCCTTTTTAAATTGGATGCCGCAATCGATGGTTTGGGTGGCTTCCCTTCTAGGCCGGCCCTGATAAGAATACGCACAAATAGTCTAAAATGATTATTTATATAGCATATCTATGTTTTCCGGCAGACTATTAAGAACTCTAGTGTATTTCTATTGCATCAAATTGACATAGTTATTGCGTGATGCATTTATTTGACATTATCAACATATCTTCTCAAACCTAATCCTTTGGGCAAATCAACTGTAATCAATAAGAGCATATATCATATTTATTGTTCATCGTCACATGCATTTTGTATTCAAACAAATAATTTACTCGTATAAACTTCACGTATAAAATTCTTCAATTGCATATACTTAAATTTTGCATTTATAATCGCTTCAAATTATTTAATGAGAGCGGGTAGACATGTACTGAATATTTAAATCTACCACCAGGAAATAACAGCTAATTTATGTGGGAATATAATTATATTAACTGATGGAGTTAGAATTATGATTCCATCTAACCCCTATAGTTTAATCATGTTATTGACATTTCCTTGTAGCTTTCAAACACATGTTTCTTTATTTTATATGCTTCAGTTTTTGAAGTTAAAGTTTATAGTACGAAATAAATTGAAAGGAGAAGTTTCAAAAAGAAATAATAATAAATTATAAAGGAAGAGACATAAATCTTAACTTTGGTTGCATGCATGGAGGAGGAGGGGATACGTTGGGAGCTTTAAAAGCTTTTTCTCCAATCCTTTGTTAGTTTATAGCAAGTTGCTATTTTTCTCATTTGTTATGGACGTACGTAGTATTGATATTTCAGTGACATTTAGGTTCTATTTATGCATGAGTTTAAACTTCAAAGACTAATAACCGAATAACCGATATTTTCAACCATAAATTAATGTGTTACATACTGTTAGTCTATTACTAGTTGAAGTGTCATCAAATTATATGCACTAACGCAAAATAAAAATGTCAATTACTCCATCTGTTTCATACCAAATGTCTGTTGTATTGTAAAAAAAAAAATTCGTTGCAAAATAAGTGTCGATTTAGTATTTTTTTATGTAGAATTTATTAACTTGATTTTTCAGTGTATTTTTTTATTGGTTGAAATATGAGTAGGTGTATAAATGATATTTTTATATAGAATATATGAAAAATTAAATGATTTATTTATATATGTACAAATGTCTAAAACGACACTTAATATGAAACAGAGTTTTATATTAGGTAAAACCATATATTGTCTACTAAACACACTAAACATTTTGGTTGTTTTAAAAGTAAGCACAATCTATGAAACCCTAGCTAAAAGAAAAATATATGGTTTTACACGTTCGGGTTTCTAATTTGACATGCATACTATCATATGATCTCCTTTAGAAAAATAACAAGTTAAATATACAAGTGAGTTATCTTTAATTCATACTAATTGAGGTTTAGGTGCATACTAACATATGATCTCCTTTAGAAAAAATAAAAAGTTAAATATACAAGTGAGTTATCTTTAATTCATACTGATTGAGGTTTAGGTGTAGACATATTTATTCGGAACAGAATAATTGAATCATATCCTAAAAACAAGGTTCAGTTTGGATTAGGATCCGATGATCAATTTCATGAACAGATCATATATTTCTAGAATCCAAAGCTAGAACCAAATCAATATCTTAATTTCTTTCGGACGGGATGAGGTAGCTCTACTGGTTAGAGCCTTGGGGGCCAATTGTTATGCTTCCGGGTTCAACGCCAGCCGGAGGTGAACTGCCTCTTCCATGTCACCATTAGTGGTACTGGGCTTCGGCCCAGGTTAATACCCTCCCGGGTGAAGTGGACCGCTGCCTGACCGGGCCCAGAGACTGACCCGCGAAGTGGGGAACCCTGGATTACCAAAAAAAAAAAAAAAAAAATCTTAATTTCTATAATATAGTTTATATACTTATAAATATTAACTATATTTAGTTTTAAAATGATCAAATAATTTTAAAATATTATTTATAAATCAAAATACGCTCCAAAAAACTGAATTATCATAATACTTTTTCCAAAATATTTAAAACTATTTGAATTATCTTAATTTTATCTGAATATCAAAACCGAACTGGATCTGAGTGGGATCCTAAATTGTTTTCGAAATTAGTCGATTTCCAACTTTGTTACCCAAACCGAAAACCAAAATATTTTTTTTTAAATACCACAACGGATCCTAAACCTCTAGAACCGAAGAACCAAAAGAATCAAATTGTAACTGAATCGAGAACCGAATGCCTAGGGCGAATCGAGGTGGAGCTACATATATCGAATGTAACCGTTCTGATCATCATGCATATTCTGAAAACAACCCTTCATGGATCCTTCTCTCAGTTACATGGATTTGTTCTTCATCATCACCAAAACAATTCTATATATTCGGTCTAGATGGATTCAGATCACTAAGATGAGAGAAAATAGAAGTTGAGAATTTATGAAGAAGCTAGCCAAAAGAGCCGGAAATATAAACGAGAAAGCTAAGCTCATGACATGGGATAAGAGGCCATTGCAAATCTTGTAATTGTTTTTGTTTTCAATTTGTACTACTACTATTAATTAATGAATTAATATATCTAATGAAAAACATATTCCCTTTGTTTTATATTAAGTGTTGTTTAGACTTCTGCACACGGATTAAGAAATAATTTATTTTTTTATATTTTCAATATAAAAACATCATTACTCATATACCTACTCATTTTAACCAATAGAAAAATAAACAGGATAATAAAATTAATAAATTTTGTAATGAAATCTTAAAACGACACTTATCATTGCAGAAAAGTTTTCTCTAAAACAACACTTAATATGAAACGGAGAGAGTAATAAAGTTGTGCGGAGGAAGTTAGTTAGTAATGTGTGTTAGTATATCCAAAAGTGGGAGTAGGAGTTAATGTGAGTATTAAAGTGGCATTCATCAACCTTCGCTTCTCCCATCTTTAATTCTCTTTATTGCCTGTCCATTTATTGACCTCAACTCTTCTTCCTTCACATACTCTGTTCTTATCATCATCATATGTGATGCATACATACATACATACATACATACATACATACATGATCCATCCACCCAGATGACTTCACAACAATCTGTATTTTGGTTCTATGTAAGAACATAAGCCAGGTAATGATGATGAATGATAGTGATGACAATATGACATTGATGATGGTGGTATGGTAGAGGAGAAAGGCCACAACAGACACAAAAAATTGGTTAGAACTTCACATCTAAGCCTTTAAATGAGACTGTTTGGAGTTATTAAACACACCCAACTTGGAACTCACGTATCATGCTTCACATTACTTCCCCCTCTTTTTAAAAAAAAACTTCTCCAAAAATAAAAAATATCCAATTTTAAAATGCAATAGTAACTTAATATTTTAAATTATACATCTACTTTATCAACCATTTTAAAATTCTTATATATCTATCTAATTCATTTACTCCAAATGAACCGGTGGAGACAATAACTCCCCTGAAGATGTTCCTACATGTGTATAAATAGAGACGATCTTCACATCTTTAAACATCTATCTGCTCATTTCCTCACAAGAACAAAGAGAGAGTTTAAACTTACCTTATAATCATAAATTACTCAGTGGAAATAGAGACTGAGGTTAATGGTTTCTCGACAAAAAGGAACCCTCTACTCCAGAAAGAGGGATTTTACAATCTATGAGGAAGAGTTTCACAATTTATTCAAGAAGAGCAAACAAGAAGATCCACCACAGGGCAAACTTCAGAGCACTAAGTTCAATGAAGGACCAAAATCAGAGAGTATGAGATCAATTACCTTAGATTTTGAACTTCATCTCAACACCTCTCTACCTTCAGATCGGCAGAAACCTATGGAGGCTGAGGTATGCATTAGTTTTTTTTTTTTGATATTTGATTCCTTATGTGTTATGGTATGCACATAAACATGCATCTAAAACATGAATGCTTATATTTTCAGGGATATTCGAGAGCATCTGAGGATCATAGTACATACCCCAAAGATCCGGTGATGGTCGGACGTCCTAAGATGAGCTTAGACCTTGAGTTGAACCTTTCACCTTCTTACTCACCTTCAATAACCACAACGGAGATAGATGAATCCTCAGATCACCAAGAGACCGCGTCACCACCAAAGGGTAAAAAATTGACAAGCCCGAGCATGAAGACAACAACAAGTGGGACAAGGTTAAACCGATCACTGTCTTGGCTTGCTTTTGAAGGCGGTGATGATGATCACAAGGAACAAGAGATGGTAACAAAAGTATGCATGAAATGCCACATGCTGGTTATGCTATGCACATCAACTCCTGTTTGTCCTAACTGCAAATTCATGCACCCACATGATCACAGCTCTACAAAACTGTTTAAACCATCAAATTTGCTGAGGCTTCTGTGCTAGGCTCTTCAGTGGGTTAATGGATCAAAGATATTATTATTTTTTTTTTTGAAGGAATAATATAAGGTAGAGACTAGATAAGGACAAAGTTATGTATATACACAACAAGTACCAAACATTTTTACTATCATGCTTCGTATGAAGGATATTAAATCTCTTTGTTCATAGTTTAGATCTCTCAAACCTATTAGTATTTGCATTAAATTGTACCTGAGAAAACACGTACACAGAATGATACATGTATATTAGAATTCCAAACTAAACATTTATGGGTACTGACTATAGTTATGTTGAAGGTTTGATGGGCCTGAGTTTTGCAAGTATACTTTTTTGGAGTTATTCTTGGATTTGGATTCACCTTTAAGATGAACTTATAAGTTCAATAATCAATATAATTTTTTTATTTCATATTTCATATTAAAAAAAAAAACAAAATATTGTCGAGTAATATTATGTTTTTGAAATAAAAAGATAAAAATAAATCTTAATATTACTTAACCCTAGATATATGTCAACAGCAAAATGCTAAACTCTAAAACTAAATCTTAAAAATATTAAATTCTTAATCTTAATCTTTAGATTAGGGCTGGGCAAATAAACCGAACCCAAAAATTCGAACCGAACTCGATTCGATAAAAATGAATCCGAATCGATCCGAACCCGACATAAATACCGAATGGATTTTGTTTCATGGTATTTCGGGTTATGGGCATTATCCGAACTGAACCTGAATCTAAATGGATATCCGATAGAATCCGAAATATTCAAAATCCTAGAAATATCTTGTATCAAACATGATCTCAATTCCTAATATATATTCAAAATAAATTAAGATATACTGAACATATAAAATACTTATCTATTACATGAAGGTTGGTGGTTCTATTACATGAAAATTGATGGTTAAATATGGCTGTTGAATTTTTAAATATTTAGATTTAGATTTTGTTTTCATTAAATAATGTTTTACATTTCATGAGAACGTGGTTTTCATTTTCATTTATTTGCTTTTCTTTTTATCAATAACTATATTTCTTTTTCATTTGATTTTAAATGATCATCGTTGATGTTCATTTCTTATTTTTAAATCGATTATACTTATGTTTTTGGTTACAAAAAGGTTCAAATTAGGCATTTGAAACCCAAAAAATTGATTTTACTTATGTTTTAGTTACAAAGTAGGTACAAATCAGATATTTTTAAACTGAATAACCGATTGAGACCTGAACCCCCGAAAGTACATTGGATTGTACCAGTTCTTTGCAGATTTACTAACCCCGATCCAAACCCGATAAAACCCGAACCGGTCCCGAACCGAACTTTCAAATAATCCGAATGTGGCTGGTTTTGATAAACCCGAAAAACCGAAACCCGAATGAATAAAACCGAAACCCGATTGGGACCCCAAATGTCTATGGCTACTCTAGATCCTCAGATAAAAATAAATAAAAATAGTTTTAATTACTTAAAGAGGAGAAATTTTCAAATACTTTTAAAGCCGTCATCAAAACACATTATCTTTTTGTTCCGCTCTTTGTTCATATAATTACTTGATGATTGCAGAGCTTCTTTCTGGAAGGTTACAGTCAAGAACTCTCCTTGGAATTGATTGAATAATTCTTTGAGCACAATCAGAGGCAAGATCTATATCCTTTTGTAACAACATAAGGTGAGTGCCATAAAAAGCATTGAGCTTATCGAAGTTTTCCATGAACGCCAAGTTCCTTTTGTCCAATTCAGCCAACTCAGTTGCCAAAGAGTGGACAAAGCCCTCGAGCTTCTTGACCTCCTGGTCTGAGCTAATTAGTTTCTCATATAAATAATCAGCACTCGTCTGGATATCCTTCTTATCTTGTTATAACTTCTCCTTGACGCCAACAAGGCATTTGGCCTCATCTTATTTTTGATGTTAATTCAAGCCACACCTTCCCAATTTGGAAGTTTAAATTCTCAATGTTGGCTTTTGCTTCAGTTATAGCTGCTTCAGAATTTGTTATCATAGCATCTGCCATTAAGACGGGAAACTAAAAGATTTCAGTCAAATACCAACACTACCAAAATGGAGTATTTTTGCTATAAGTTGATATACTAGTTAAGACCCCATACATAAGAAAATTTGTATAGAACAAATGTGCATTCCTTTGAATAATAACCTGTTTACAAGCTAAGAACTCGCTATCCTGTTTCCATCTAAAAAGTGAACACCCTTCAGAAACACTGAATTTTCAACTTATTTGGTGCGTGGTGGTACATGCTTAAACTATTAAATCAGATAAACATGTGGCCAACTGCATGTGAGGAATAACAATATTGAATCTATAAGAACAAGAAATTCACCTTTCTCTTTTAAGAGACCGACAGTTTTACACTGTTCACTAAGATAAGCGTTTTCTTTCTCTTCTTTCTCGAGTCATAGCTCCTCTAGTTCCTTCTCTCCTGCATGATTGACTTATTAAATGTAACTAAAGTGTCTAACAATATCCAACAAAAGAACGACAGAGAAATAATTGATAAACTATATCAATTACTTTCCAACCAAAGGCTTTCCTATGAAAGAATCAACAAAACATGCCCGAGACAAACCAACAACTTGCAGCTTCTGATGTTTTCCTTAGCAGCATCCAGTATTAAAGATAGATCTTGCATTTGCTGTTTTCAAGAGTCAATTACTTCCGCACTAGTAGAGAACTTGGACTCAAAAAGCTCATTCGTCCGCTATTACAGACTTTGATTATCTGTGGGGCAGTGTATAGAGAATTAAGGAAACTGATAAATCAACAGTACACCATAAGTAATTAAACGACCAATGTGCGCATCTACTATATACCTTCTTGAACCTGAGAAGCCAAGTGCTGCAGAGAGTCAGTAAGTTGATCACAGAGAGTCTTGGTTGAAGAAAACTTGGACTCCAACCCTCTCCAAAGCTTTTCATCCTCCTTTTGCATCACCCTGAGCTTCGAATTCTCGTTGAAAGCGTTCTGCAGTTTCTCCTCTAAAGTAAGTGTATGATCCTTTGATTTTTTTTTTCAGCTTAGAGTTCTGCATAATGGAAACAGATGATCAACTGCATTTCTCGCTATATATCATGAGAAGAACTTCACAACAACTCGAACAAGATGTTCCCAACCGATAATCAAACACTCGCTAAACTAGCAGAGAGATCCGATAGAATGGCAAGTTGAAACACAATCCAAGCAACACCAACCATACATACCTCTTAACCTACATGGATCAAACTTAGGCTTGTATAGATCTGATTCAAAGAAGCACAATCCTAGGCTAGCAGCAACACCATAGATACCTCTTAAGCGCATCGATCAAACTTAAGAATGCACAATGAATTTGGCGGTAGACCCGTCCGATATTTATATCATCAGAACCGCCGAGTTAGGCCGGCATGCACACAACAACTAAATGATCTATGATGACGTCATCGCATGATTAAAGAGGAGCCAAAGTTTGTAATTATCTATCTTATTAAATCAGAAACATTACAACTTCTTCTATGTGGATTTTAAAGGTGGACCTCATATATTTAAATTAAATGTCTCATTCTTTATATATAATATGTACTATAGTCTAATTTTGCATTGATGTATTTCCTTAAATACAATTCTTCTTTTGTCCATATTCCATATATGATTTTCACATTTATTACATATCGATTTAAATAAGATATATACTAAAAATACTAAAAATATTAATCGTTTTAGAATTACCTTATACAATTCATTTTAAATTGATCAGTATACTTTCATTGGTCATATTGATTTTATTAGTACGAATAACATTAAATAGATAAATCACAGACACATACATAAAGATATGATTATTCTTTAACTACGTTGGGCCTGATGTACTTTCTAAAACAAATAACACATAGCTTTATATATTGTATAGAATATAGTAATATTGTATAGTAGTATACTTATACAATAATACTAAAAACAAACCAAACTGAAATATAATATATATCGAAAATGCTTTGAACCATTACACACAAAATATATTAGACCTCAGAGATAAAATTCACTTTGAAATTATGTAATAGTTATTTTAAAAAAAAATTTCGTAATGTACAAAAAAACATAAGTTTTATATAAAATTTTGTGTTACAATAAAAAGACACAACTCGCGCTTGCAAAGTGTTATTTTTACATAAAGACATATTTGATATTGTTCTTTAAACACAAAATTGAATTATACAAACTCGATACTACATAAAACTAAACAATATAGAATACATTTTATAAAACCCGTGCGGGTGCGCATGGCCTTTGCGAAAATCGTAGATATGTTTATATAATATATTTATATATTATGTTACACATATTTTCATATAAATAATACCCCAGTGTAAGTTTTATATGATAAATGTTGAAAATACAAAATATATAGCACTATATATTTTAAATAATATATATAAAAATCTACTTCACGTTATCATAAAATTTAAAAATCAAATTTAGTAATTAAACACATTACTTATTTAAACACATTAGTACACATTGTTATTTATCAAAATTTTATATTAATACACATTGCAATCATGTATAACATTTAGTAAATTTAATAGAAACAAAGATAAAAGAAAAATTGACTCCCGCTCGGTAGAGCGGGTCATGATCTAGTTATATGATTAATACAAATGCTACCTACAATTACACAATTGATATGAAGTTACATAAAACTATACTTTAGTACTATAGTTACAAATAAAATGAATAATCAACTTCATAAAAAACACTTTAAATATTTAGTTTAACAAAAATTATTAATCTATTTTAATCATGAAAAATTATCACACTAATCTACAAATAAAATTTACTTAATTTATGAAAAAAATGTCTGATAGTTCTACTTCTGCTATATTAAATTGTTTTATAAAATCGTATTGATTGCTATCTTTACATTTTTTTTCCATTTGGTGCCACAGCAAATTAAAACAACCACGTAGGCCCAAGAACGGTCCGACCGGTCCAAAACACACTCAATCAACCGGTTCGCAAACCATCTCTTGACTACAAATTCTAAAGAATATTCTTTTCCAATTATCCAAATGTCAGGACTCAACATCTTACCTCACGATCCTTCCTCTCCTTCCAGCAGCTCCTCCAGCGACCTATCCAATGAATCTTTCTTCATCACAGGAGGAGGTTTGTTTCTCGAACCACCAGACCTCTCCTCTTCCTTCTTCCACTCCATCTCCTCCAAATGCCTCTACTCAGACTCCACCAATCCTCTGCATTTCACCCGAAACCAAACCCGTCTCCGCTCCGACAAGAACTTGCTGTTCCTGTCCCTAAGCTTGAGTAAAGACGAAAAAACAGTTTCCAACGGAGCGAGGAGGAGGATAAGCGGGACCATGAACACAAGGAAGCATCTCTGGGCTGGTGCTGTAGCTGCCATGGTTTCAAAGTATACATCTTTCGATTTAGTAACCCATAATACAAGTTAAAGACTTTAACTCTCACTAATGCGTTGTTGTTATTGTCAAGAACTTTCTTAGCTCCACTAGAGAGACTGAAGCTTGAGTACACAGTCCGTGGCGAACAGAGGAGCTTGCTGGTCGTGGCTAAGACCATTGCCACCACGCAAGGCTTCAGAGGGTTCTGGAAAGGCAACTTGCTCAACGTTCTCCGGACCGCTCCTTTCAAAGCCGTCAACTTTTGCGCCTACGATATGTACAGAAAGCAGTTGCTTAGGCTCGCTGGGAGTGATGAAGCTACTAACTTCGAGAGGTTCGTCGCTGGTGCTGCTGCTGGGATCACTGCTACTGTTCTCTGCTTGCCACTTGACACCGTACGTTCTTTACTTCTTTAACCGTTTTTTAGATCAAAGATTATGATTGAAATGTGGTTCTTCTGTTGGCATTAGATACGAACCAAACTAGTGGCTAGGGGAGGAGAAGCCTTGGGAGGGATCGGAGGAGCGTTCAAGTACATGATCCAGAACGAAGGTTTGTTGTCTCTCTACAAGGGTCTAGTCCCTTCAATAGCAAGCATGGCTCTGTCCGGTGCGGTTTTCTACGGGGTTTACGACATTCTTAAGTCGTCGTATCTGCACACACCGGAAGGCAGGAAGAGACTCAAAGACATGAAGCAGCAGGGGCAAGAACTCAATGCTCTGGACAAGCTTGAGTTAGGACCCATCAGGACTCTCATGTACGGTGCTGTAGCGGGTGCGTGTACTGAAGTGGCTACGTATCCTTTTGAAGTAGTGAGACGGCAGCTTCAGATGCAGATTGGTAGAGACAAGTTGAATGCTTTGGCTATGGGGTTTAATATCATTGAAAGAGGAGGGGTCCCAGCTTTATACGCTGGGCTTTTGCCTAGCTTGCTTCAGGTTTGCATAATAGTTCTTCCATGTATAACATTATTACCAAACTCAAACTTGCATTTTCTAAAGATTGATATGTTATTTGAGTCCTCTGTTGAATGTCTCCAGGTGTTGCCTTCTGCTGCAATAAGTTACTTTGTCTACGAGTGTATGAAGATAGTGCTTAAAGTAGAGTGACAAGAAGATCATTCATCCATAAACACAATGCAATGATAAGTTTTGTTCTATTTTTAGTCCTTTGAAATTGCCAAAAAAATATATGATTTCAAGAGCATTCATCCATAACTACTCTCTTGATGTTGCAAGTCCACAAGTTGTGCACTATCAACCTCATTTTTTCTACCCATTCTCTCTCTCTCTCTCTGATTCACTCACTCTGCGAGGATCAAGTAACGGGTGAGGAAGGCAAAGCGTCATAGATTGGATCCATACACGGTTCCTTAAGGCACAGAGAGCCAAATAAGTCCTCAAAGACAGCGTCCCAAAAGCTCCTTTTGGTGTCCATCACCACAGGCGCAAAAGAACGGTCTCCAAGAGAGTTGTGGGATCAGCTTCTCCTAGTGTCTATCACTGAAGCCATATTGAGAATGATGAACAGAAACTAAAGGGACGTGGCTCTAAAGGCAGAAGCCAACATCAGTGAAGTAAACTAATTTTTTCACATTATATGTTAGAATATTCGTGTGATAAATCTAGGTGACCACTAATTTCAAGACCAAGAAGCTAAATCGTGTGACCACTAATTTCAAGACCAAGAAACTAAATCAATATTCGTGTGACCACTAATTTCAAGACGAAGAAGCTAAATCAATTTAAAAAAAACATATTTGTTTTTTTTACTTTACTATAACCCGAGACGTATATTTGTAAAACCAAGAAGCTAAATCAATTACGAAAAAAACTTATTCGCTTTTTGACTTTGCATGATTAGAGCATGGTAATGTATTATTTTGCTATGTCAATGGGCGAATAAAAGGTAAGTAGATATGCAATGTTATAAATTGTAACCATAGATTTATTTCAGCAGTTTACTGCTTTAAAAATGTGATTGATTCAAGTTTTTTACGGAAAGTGTTTATGTCTAATATATTCAAATAATGTTTCTAAGACTAAAAATTGATTCTATTTTAGAAAACAAATCATGCATTATTCTTAAATTTGATTGGGAGGTTACCATTTATGCGATATTGTCATCTCATGGTGTGAAAAAATTCTTTTTCCAAAATTATTAATCAATTCGATACTGTCTACATTAATGATGATTCGTTAACATTGTAATTACATATCAAGATTTCCGCACATTAAGTAAATTCGGCGTACTATATATATATTGCCTACACTACATGATCACCTCCATCACAATCTTAACAGCTCAAAAATATCACTCAAAATGCAAGGTTTGAATTTCATCACTGATGTTCAAGAAATCGATGCTCTCAGAAAGAGGTATATCATTTCAATTTGTAGAAAAAAGTAAATTATTATAATTTTTTTGATAAACTTATTCATTGTTATTTTTTTCTATAGGATTGCAAACGAAGAGTTTTGAAAACAATTTTCACTAGATTTGATGTTTTTTCCTATTATCTATGTTCCTTTAATCATTATCATAATAATTCTGTTATGAAAATAATAGTTCTATTTTATATGTTTTGTCTTTCTTAAATTAATGATAAATTTGTATTGTTTATGAAGCGTTGGTCTCATCCTCTATTTAAATAAACTTTTACATTCAATTTTTAATTAATTTATATTATATTAATCGCAGCGTTATACATATATATTGTATTATATATTACTTTATGTATTTTGAATTTCTAATATCTATAAATTAAAAGTCATATTTTTTTAAAATCACTCATTCGGCGCTCTAGTGAATAATAAAAGTGAATCAATTCCATGGAAATGATGCTAATAAATTAACAAAAACATCATTTATTATAACTGATGTTGAAACACACATTTTGTATCATTTATAAATAAACAATTCAAACCAGTATCACTTTACTATTTATGTGATACAATACAAGGTTTTTTTCCCCCTTAGTGTTAAGTCTTCAGAAGAAACTTTTTGAGAAGTTTTGCATATTTTCCAGGTCTCTCAAAATTAAAGACATGGCCAGTTCTTTTGATGACAACAAATTTTCCATTCTTCCCTAAATGATGCTGAAGCCTCTTCCCCATCTCCACTGGAAAAACGTTATCATGCTCCCCCCATATTATCAATGTTTCCTGCATTCATAATCAAAATTAACATGATTTAATTATGTATGGGTGAGTGATTAATGGGAAAAGAGAGAAGAACCTGTGTGAGCTTTGGAATCTCTGAGATGATTCTGTCTTTTGGTATGTTTTTGATCATTTCTCTCTTTTCTTCCATATTTTCTCTGGTCAAAACCTGTTTTGTTTCATTCACATTTCAGGCACAACAAGTAACTATGTAAAAGATATTAACTAATATAAAATATCTGAAAATGGCATTATAATTCTAGTGAACAAAAATTAAAGCTGAAGCGCAATATTTTTCAAAAAAAAGCAGTAGAATTTCTCTTTTTCAGATTAATGTCGTTATGTGTTACAAAATAATTTTCATTTGATGATTTAATAATTTTTTGTTATTTACCTTTTACTATTAATTATATTATAAAAATAATAAACACTATATAATTTTATTAATCAAACAAGATAAACTAACATATTTATCTCTTTAATTTGTGTGTAAAAACATAAACAGACTAAATCTAATTTTGTAATGATTATCTTAAAATTTTCAAATCTTTTATTTTCCATGTTTTCAAAACTATCTTTCTCACTTTGTAAGAGTTTCATTGTTTTTTGTTTTAAAAAGAAACCTTTTTCTCATCTTTTATTATATGAAGCTGAAATGCCTTAAGAGAGTCAGACACGTGTCGCAATATCTTTGGAAATAACTAAAAGAAGAAAGTTCGCTTACATGTTCGATGAAATCATGCAGCACGTACGTAGGAACCAGTTTCGCAAGCGCAAGGAACGGTTTGTAGAAGATGTAACCCATAAGTTCCCGGAGCTTTTCCACTGAGTCCGGGACAAGAATCTTCGAAGCTTCATCGATATCCGACACTTTAAAAACGCTTGCTTCTCCCATATCATTCTCCTCCATACACACGGCGGCGCAACAAATCACCACCCGCTCCACAGCGTCTCCGAACATCGCAGCCATTCTGTAACCCACAAAGCCGCCGTAGCTAAGACCGACGAGGCTGAAACGTTTCACGGATTGTTTCTGTAAGGCCCGCATAAGAGTCTCAGCCTGAAAAACTTCAGTTCTTTCGGGTCGGGTCGTGTAGGATCCGCCGAAGAACACTAGGTCCGGGATGAAGAGGTTGAAGTGAGGAGAGAGACGTCGAGCGACTCTGTACCATTGCCAGATGGCTGAAGGTCCAAGCCCGTGGATGAGGAGGAGGTTGGGTTTGGATTCCACTCGGGTCTTGGATACCCAGAAATGGACCTTAGTTCCGTCATTCACGTCGATGGGTACGGACTGTAACCCGGATTTTTTGAAACCGGAGTTGTATTTCTTTTCTATTGCTCCAGAGAATGTGAAGCAACTTGCCATTACAAAAGGTAGAATATAGTGTGTTGTGTTTGGTTCAAGTATAGAGTTGTGCTTGGTAGTGCTAGTATTTATAGATTTCAAAATTTTAAATATATTTATTTTAATTAAGAGTCTGTTTATTTCGTGTGTCTTGCCTTTTGACTTTTGAGTCTTGCGATATGTGTAAAACGAATATGGATGTAGAATATAACGAAGATGTACAGATAGGCTTTATTTAGGAGTTACATTCAAGTTTCTCGAAGCAAAAAAGTCAAGTTTCAAATGCGTAGTAATAAATGAACGAGCATAGAATTGAAGATCCAATGAACTAGGAGTCTTCGTCAATTTAACCAAATAATAAATAATATAAATAAATAACAAAATTACGAAATAGACAAAAACGAAAGAAAAAAAAGACTTCGTCAATTTTGGTATATGCGCGAGTCTTCCCTTTGTAATTTTTTTTTTGCTAAATTTCCTTTGTAATTTTGAAGAAAATAAATTATTTTTTCTATAATATTACCTAGGTTAAGATATTACTCATTTGAGTTAAATCCAAACAATGTCACGTTACTGTCGGATGCAGATCATGGTGATGATGTCATTAACATTGTAATTACATATCAAGATTTCCGCACATTAAGTAAATTCGGCGTACTATATATATATTGCCTACACTACATGATCACCTCCATCACAATCTTAACAACTCAAAAATATCACTCAAAATGCAAGGTTTGAATTTCATCACTGATGTTCAAGAAATCGATGCTCTCAGAAAGAGGTATATCATTTCAATTTGTAGAAAAAAGTAAATTATTATAATTTTTTTGATAAACTTATTCATTGTTATTTTTTCTATAGGATTGCAAACGAAGAGTTTTGAAAACAATTTTCACTAGATTTGATGTTTTTTCCTATTATCTATGTTCCTTTAATCATTATCATAATAATTCTGTTATGAAAATAATAGTTCTATTTTATATGTTTTGTCTTTCTTAAATTAATGATAAATTTGTATTGTTTATGAAGCGTTGGTCTCATCCTCTATTTAAATAAACTTTTACATTCAATTTTTAATTAATTTATATTATATTAATCGCAGCGTTATACATATATATTGTATTATATATTACTTTATGTATTTTGAATTTCTAATATCTATAAATTAAAAGTCATATTTTTTTAAAATCACTCATTCGGCGCTCTAGTGAATAATAAAAGTGAATCAATTCCATGGAAATGATGCTAATAAATTAACAAAAACATCATTTATTATAACTGATGTTGAAACACACATTTTGTATCATTTATAAATAAACAATTCAAACCAGTATCACTTTACTATTTATGTGATACAATACAAGGTTTTTTTCCCCCTTAGTGTTAAGTCTTCAGAAGAAACTTTTTGAGAAGTTTTGCATATTTTCCAGGTCTCTCAAAATTAAAGACATGGCCAGTTCTTTTGATGACAACAAATTTTCCATTCTTCCCTAAATGATGCTGAAGCCTCTTCCCCATCTCCACTGGAAAAACGTTATCATGCTCCCCCCATATTATCAATGTTTCCTGCATTCATAATCAAAATTAACATGATTTAATTATGTATGGGTGAGTGATTAATGGGAAAAGAGAGAAGAACCTGTGTGAGCTTTGGAATCTCTGAGATGATTCTGTCTTTTGGTATGTTTTTGATCATTTCTCTCTTTTCTTCCATATTTTCTCTGGTCAAAACCTGTTTTGTTTCATTCACATTTCAGGCACAACAAGTAACTATGTAAAAGATATTAACTAATATAAAATATCTGAAAATGGCATTATAATTCTAGTGAACAAAAATTAAAGCTGAAGCGCAATATTTTTCAAAAAAAAGCAGTAGAATTTCTCTTTTTCAGATTAATGTCGTTATGTGTTACAAAATAATTTTCATTTGATGATTTAATAATTTTTTGTTATTTACCTTTTACTATTAATTATATTATAAAAAATAATAAACACTATATAATTTTATTAATCAAACAAGATAAAATAACATATTTATCTCTTTAATTTGTGTGTAAAAACATAAACAGACTAAATCTAATTTTGTAATGATTATCTTAAAATTTTCAAATCTTTTATTTTCCATGTTTTCAAAACTATCTTTCTCACTTTGTAAGAGTTTCATTGTTTTTTGTTTTAAAAAGAAACCTTTTTCTCATCTTTTATTATATGAAGCTGAAATGCCTTAAGAGAGTCAGACACGTGTCGCAATATCTTTGGAAATAACTAAAAGAAGAAAGTTCGCTTACATGTTCGATGAAATCATGCAGCACGTACGTAGGAACCAGTTTCGCAAGCGCAAGGAACGGTTTGTAGAAGATGTAACCCATAAGTTCCCGGAGCTTTTCCACTGAGTCCGGGACAAGAATCTTCGAAGCTTCATCGATATCCGACACTTTAAAAACGCTTGCTTCTCCCATATCATTCTCCTCCATACACACGGCGGCGCAACAAATCACCACCCGCTCCACAGCGTCTCCGAACATCGCAGCCATTCTGTAACCCACAAAGCCGCCGTAGCTAAGACCGACGAGGCTGAAACGTTTCACGGATTGTTTCTGTAAGGCCCGCATAAGAGTCTCAGCCTGAAAAACTTCAGTTCTTTCGGGTCGGGTCGTGTAGGATCCGCCGAAGAACACTAGGTCCGGGATGAAGAGGTTGAAGTGAGGAGAGAGACGTCGAGCGACTCTGTACCATTGCCAGATGGCTGAAGGTCCAAGCCCGTGGATGAGGAGGAGGTTGGGTTTGGATTCCACTCGGGTCTTGGATACCCAGAAATGGACCTTAGTTCCGTCATTCACGTCGATGGGTACGGACTGTAACCCGGATTTTTTGAAACCGGAGTTGTATTTCTTTTCTATTGCTCCAGAGAATGTGAAGCAACTTGCCATTACAAAAGGTAGAATATAGTGTGTTGTGTTTGGTTCAAGTATAGAGTTGTGCTTGGTAGTGCTAGTATTTATAGATTTCAAAATTTTAAATATATTTATTTTAATTAAGAGTCTGTTTATTTCGTGTGTCTTGCCTTTTGACTTTTGAGTCTTGCGATATGTGTAAAACGAATATGGATGTAGAATATAACGAAGATGTACAGATAGGCTTTATTTAGGAGTTACATTCAAGTTTCTCGAAGCAAAAAAGTCAAGTTTCAAATGCGTAGTAATAAATGAACGAGCATAGAATTGAAGATCCAATGAACTAGGAGTCTTCGTCAATTTAACCAAATAATAAATAATATAAATAAATAACAAAATTACGAAATAGACAAAAACGAAAGAAAAAAAAGACTTCGTCAATTTTGGTATATGCGCGAGTCTTCCCTTTGTAATTTTTTTTTTGCTAAATTTCCTTTGTAATTTTGAAGAAAATAAATTATTTTTTCTATAATATTACCTAGGTTAAGATATTACTCATTTGAGTTAAATCCAAACAATGTCACGTTACTGTCGGATGCAGATCATGGTGATGATGTCATATTTTGAAAAAAAAGAAGTATGAATGACTATGAGTATGAAGAAAGCGGTCACGTCACTGATCCTGGCATAAGCAGACTTACGGCTTGGATGGCTTCCCCTAAGCTCAAATGATCCTGCTCCACTCTCGGCAAGTTCACGGGCCAGTTCAATAGTTCTGATCAGTGAGGTCACATAGAAGTGCAGATAGAGTGATGCTCAAGAGACATTAGTAGATGTAGATATTGTTGGATTTGAAAAACAAGTTAAAGACATGATCCTACCGAGATATGGAAATATGAATCATAATATCTAAGAAGTTATCTAGATGTGTTATCTAATAGGAGTAAGAGTTTATAAGCCCATTGACACTGTATGTTCTTACTTCTTTAACCGTTTTTTGATCAAAGATGAGACGTTTGTTTGGGAAACATTATGATTGAAATGTGGTTCTTCTGTTGCATTAGATACGAACCAAACTAGTGGCTAGGGGAGGAGAAGCCTTGGGAGGGATCGGAGGAGCGTTCAAGTACATGATCCAGAACGAAGGTTTGTTGTCTCTCTACAAGGGTCTAGTCCCTTCAATAGCAAGCATGGCTCTGTCCGGTGCGGTTTTCTACGGGGTTTACGACATTCTTAAGTCGTCGTATCTGCACACACCGGAAGGCAGAAAGAGACTCAAAGACATGAAGCAGCAGGGGCAAGAACTCAATGCTCTGGACAAGCTTGAGTTAGGACCCATCAGGACTCTCATGTACGGTGCTGTAGCGGGTGCGTGTACTGAAGTGGCTACGTATCCTTTTGAAGTAGTGAGACGGCAGCTTCAGATGCAGATTGGTAGAGACAAGTTGAATGCTTTGGCTATGGGGTTTAATATCATTGAAAGAGGAGGGGTCCCAGCTTTATACGCTGGGCTTTTGCCTAGCTTGCTTCAGGTTTGCATAATAGTTCTTCCATGTATAACATTATTACCAAACTCAAACTTGCATTTTCTAAAGATTGATATGTTATTTGAGTCCTCTGTTGAATGTCTCCAGGTGTTGCCTTCTGCTGCAATAAGTTACTTTGTCTACGAGTGTATGAAGATAGTGCTTAAAGTAGAGTGACAAGAAGATCATTCATCCATAAACACAATGCAATGATAAGTTTTGTTCTATTTTTAGTCCTTTGAAATTGCCAAAAAAATATATGATTTCAAGAGCATTCATCCATAACTACTCTCTTGATGTTGCAAGTCCACAAGTTGTGCACTATCAACCTCATTTTTTCTACCCATTCTCTCTCTCTCTCTCTGATTCACTCACTCTGCGAGGATCAAGTAACGGGTGAGGAAGGCAAAGCGTCATAGATTGGATCCATACACGGTTCCTTAAGGCACAGAGAGCCAAATAAGTCCTCAAAGACAGCGTCCCAAATAAGTGCTCAGAGACACTAATTTAATTGTTAATTTAAAATTTTGGATGCAACTTTTGTTAACGTACGAAAGTTGTGGGATCAGTTTCTCCTAGTGTCTATCACCAGGGCCACATTGAGAATGATAAACAGAAAGGAAATGAATGTTGCTCCAAAGGCAAAAGCCAACATCAGCTAAGAAAAGCTTTGGTTACCGAGAGAACGTCACAGTGAAATCTCCCTTTTCTATAAATCTAATGAATTGGCCAGTGTCACTACAAAAAAGAGGTGTAATACATCATTTATTTAAATATTTGCATTAGTTATAAATGATACAAATGAATTTACATCATTTGTTTTTTAACTGAATTATATTAGT
This sequence comes from Raphanus sativus, assembly GCF_000801105.2. Taxonomy (NCBI): domain Eukaryota; kingdom Viridiplantae; phylum Streptophyta; class Magnoliopsida; order Brassicales; family Brassicaceae; genus Raphanus; species Raphanus sativus. The sequence goes on from NC_079517.1 coordinate 14,312,629, forward strand.
GCAGTTTTATAATTGATGAAAGATTTGCTTCTTTTATTTAAATGTGTTAAATCATTTCTTTAAGTAATCCTATCTAACATAAACTAGTATATGTATCAGTTATTTAAATGATGTAAACTCATATTTTGCATCAGTTCTTTAAAAATGATATAAATCCCCTATATATTATTTTAGGAGCACTAAAAGAAAACAACCTTAACTTGATGTGTTATTTACACAATGCCATTTTCTAGGTGGCATCCTCACATTCACTCAAACACCCTTATTTTGATAAAACCCTTTCATTACTAGAATAATTACATTATTTTACAATTGTCAAATCAGTCTAAATTTTGTTATAACACATGAATCATTGTTATGATCATTAAAAATAATAAAAAATGATTAATTTTTCAATCAATCATTTATGTGTTGACTTTGTTTTTTCATATATAACAAAGTCACGTAGTTTCCATATTAAACCATTTCGTAGAATGTTGTGAGAATTCAGGTTGGCCAATTTTTCATATATAATTGCGCTTTTCATTTCTTATTCAAAACAGATAAATTTATTAGTAGGTTTGTTTTATAGTACTTGCGCTTTTCATTTCTAAAGCGCAATTATATAAGAAAATTTACTGATATTATATATATATAAAGTTCTGATACTCAACATTCCGTACCTCATTATCAAATACTGAAACAATGAATAATGCTCATAAACCATATCTATTTTTAACAATGTATAAAAAACTAATATGTACCAAATAATAAAGTTCCTGTGATTTCAAAAGAGAAATATTTTTTAACAATATATAAAAAACTAATATGGACCAAATAATAAACTAATATTTATATCATCAGTCGTTATTATAGGAAAATGTCTCAGCGTATTTAGTTCTCGGATTGTCTATAAAGAGAAATATTTCAAGCTCAAATCACAATTTACACATAAACAAAACACTAATAACATAGTTTGTGATCCTTCACTATTATAAAAAAAATTTAACTATGACATATACTCTAACTTGGAAAATAACCTTAACAAAATGATATGAGCCATATTATTAGAGTATATGTGACTGTCAAATAATCCATAGTTAGCCAACTACAAACGATTAAAGTGTTATTGATAGTGACACTTAATGAGTCCATACTGTGGGTTTTAACTAATTAGACTAATTTTTTCACATTATATGTTAGAATATTCGTGTGATAAATCTAGGTGACCACTAATTTCAAGACCAAGAAGCTAAATCGTGTGACCACTAATTTCAAGACCAAGAAACTAAATCAATATTCGTGTGACCACTAATTTCAAGACGAAGAAGCTAAATCAATTTAAAAAAAACATATTTGTTTTTTTTACTTTACTATAACCCGAGACGTATATTTGTAAAACCAAGAAGCTAAATCAATTACGAAAAAAACTTATTCGCTTTTTGACTTTGCATGATTAGAGCATGGTAATGTATTATTTTGCTATGTCAATGGGCGAATAAAAGGTAAGTAGATATGCAATGTTATAAATTGTAGCCATAGATTTATTTCAGCAGTTTACTGCTTTAAAAATGTGATTGATTCAAGTTTTTTACGGAAAGTGTTTATGTCTAATATATTCAAATAATGTTTCTAAGACTAAAAATTGATTCTATTTTAAAAAACAAATCATGCATTATTCTTAAATTTGATTGGGAGGTTACCATTTATGCGATATTGTCATCTCATGGTGTGAAAAAATTCTTTTTCCAAAATTATTAATCAATTCGATACTGTCTACATTAATGATGATTCGTTAACATTGTAATTACATATCAAGATTTCCGCACATTAAGTAAATTCGGCGTACTATATATATATTGCCTACACTACATGATCACCTCCATCACAATCTTAACAGCTCAAAAATATCACTCAAAATGCAAGGTTTGAATTTCATCACTGATGTTCAAGAAATCGATGCTCTCAGAAAGAGGTATATCATTTCAATTTGTAGAAAAAAGTAAATTATTATAATTTTTTTGATAAACTTATTCATGGTTATTTTTTCTATAGGATTGCAAACGAAGAGTTTTGAAAACAATTTTCACTAGATTTGATGTTTTTTCCTATTATCTATGTTCCTTTAATCATTATCATAATAATTCTGTTATGAAAATAATAGTTCTATTTTATATGTTTTGTCTTTCTTAAATTAATGATAAATTTGTATTGTTTATGAAGCGTTGGTCTCATCCTCTATTTAAATAAACTTTTACATTCAATTTTTAATTAATTTATATTATATTAATCGCAGCGTTATACATATATATTGTATTATATATTACTTTATGTATTTTGAATTTCTAATATCTATAAATTAAAAGTCATATTTTTAAAAAATCACTCATTCGGCGCTCTAGTGAATAATAAAAGTGAATCAATTCCATGGAAATGATGCTAATAAATTAACAAAAACATCATTTATTATAACTGATGTTGAAACACACATTTTGTATCATTTATAAATAAACAATTCAAACCAGTATCACTTTACTATTTATGTGATACAATACAAGGTTTTTTTCCCCCTTAGTGTTAAGTCTTCAGAAGAAACTTTTTGAGAAGTTTTGCATATTTTCCAGGTCTCTCAAAATTAAAGACATGGCCAGTTCTTTTGATGACAACAAATTTTCCATTCTTCCCTAAATGATGCTGAAGCCTCTTCCCCATCTCCACTGGAAAAACGTTATCATGCTCCCCCCATATTATCAATGTTTCCTGCATTCATAATCAAAATTAACATGATTTAATTATGTATGGGTGAGTGATTAATGGGAAAAGAGAGAAGAACCTGTGTGAGCTTTGGAATCTCTGAGATGATTCTGTCTTTTGGTATGTTTTTGATCATTTCTCTCTTTTCTTCCATATTTTCTCTGGTCAAAACCTGTTTTGTTTCATTCACATTTCAGGCACAACAAGTAACTATGTAAAAGATATTAACTAATATAAAATATCTGAAAATGGCATTATAATTCTAGTGAACAAAAATTAAAGCTGAAGCGCAATATTTTTCAAAAAAAAGCAGTAGAATTTCTCTTTTTCAGATTAATGTCGTTATGTGTTACAAAATAATTTTCATTTGATGATTTAATAATTTTTTGTTATTTACCTTTTACTATTAATTATATTATAAAAAATAATAAACACTATATAATTTTATTAATCAAACAAGATAAAATAACATATTTATCTCTTTAATTTGTGTGTAAAAACATAAACAGACTAAATCTAATTTTGTAATGATTATCTTAAAATTTTCAAATCTTTTATTTTCCATGTTTTCAAAACTATCTTTCTCACTTTGTAAGAGTTTCATTGTTTTTTGTTTTAAAAAGAAACCTTTTTCTCATCTTTTATTATATGAAGCTGAAATGCCTTAAGAGAGTCAGACACGTGTCGCAATATCTTTGGAAATAACTAAAAGAAGAAAGTTCGCTTACATGTTCGATGAAATCATGCAGCACGTACGTAGGAACCAGTTTCGCAAGCGCAAGGAACGGTTTGTAGAAGATGTAACCCATAAGTTCCCGGAGCTTTTCCACTGAGTCCGGGACAAGAATCTTCGAAGCTTCATCGATATCCGACACTTTAAAAACGCTTGCTTCTCCCATATCATTCTCCTCCATACACACGGCGGCGCAACAAATCACCACCCGCTCCACAGCGTCTCCGAACATCGCAGCCATTCTGTAACCCACAAAGCCGCCGTAGCTAAGACCGACGAGGCTGAAACGTTTCACGGATTGTTTCTGTAAGGCCCGCATAAGAGTCTCAGCCTGAAAAACTTCAGTTCTTTCGGGTCGGGTCGTGTAGGATCCGCCGAAGAACACTAGGTCCGGGATGAAGAGGTTGAAGTGAGGAGAGAGACGTCGAGCGACTCTGTACCATTGCCAGATGGCTGAAGGTCCAAGCCCGTGGATGAGGAGGAGGTTGGGTTTGGATTCCACTCGGGTCTTGGATACCCAGAAATGGACCTTAGTTCCGTCATTCACGTCGATGGGTACGGACTGTAACCCGGATTTTTTGAAACCGGAGTTGTATTTCTTTTCTATTGCTCCAGAGAATGTGAAGCAACTTGCCATTACAAAAGGTAGAATATAGTGTGTTGTGTTTGGTTCAAGTATAGAGTTGTGCTTGGTAGTGCTAGTATTTATAGATTTCAAAATTTTAAATATATTTATTTTAATTAAGAGTCTGTTTATTTCGTGTGTCTTGCCTTTTGACTTTTGAGTCTTGCGATATGTGTAAAACGAATATGGATGTAGAATATAACGAAGATGTACAAATAGGCTTTATTTAGGAGTTACATTCAAGTTTCTCGAAGCAAAAAAGTCAAGTTTCAAATGCGTAGTAATAAATGAACGAGCATAGAATTGAAGATCCAATGAACTAGGAGTCTTCGTCAATTTAACCAAATAATAAATAATATAAATAAATAACAAAATTACGAAATAGACAAAAACGAAAGAAAAAAAAGACTTCGTCAATTTTGGTATATGCGCGAGTCTTCCCTTTGTAATTTTTTTTTTGCTAAATTTCCTTTGTAATTTTGAAGAAAATAAATTATTTTTTCTATAATATTACCTAGGTTAAGATATTACTCATTTGAGTTAAATCCAAACAATGTCACGTTACTGTCGGATGCAGATCATGGTGATGATGTCATATTTTGAAAAAAAAGAAGTATGAATGACTATGAGTATGAAGAAAGCGGTCACGTCACTGATCCTGGCATAAGCAGACTTACGGCTTGGATGGCTTCCCCTAAGCTCAAATGATCCTGCTCCACTCTCGGCAAGTTCACGGGCCAGTTCAATAGTTCTGATCAGTGAGGTCACATAGAAGTGCAGATAGAGTGATGCTCAAGAGACATTAGTAGATGTAGATATTGTTGGATTTGAAAAACAAGTTAAAGACATGATCCTACCGAGATATGGAAATATGAATCATAATATCTAAGAAGTTATCTAGATGTGTTATCTAATAGGAGTAAGAGTTTATAAGCCCATTGACACTGTATGTTCTTACTTCTTTAACCGTTTTTTGATCAAAGATGAGACGTTTGTTTGGGAAACATTATGATTGAAATGTGGTTCTTCTGTTGGCATTAGATACGAACCAAACTAGTGGCTAGGGGAGGAGAAGCCTTGGGAGGGATCGGAGGAGCGTTCAAGTACATGATCCAGAACGAAGGTTTGTTGTCTCTCTACAAGGGTCTAGTCCCTTCAATAGCAAGCATGGCTCTGTCCGGTGCGGTTTTCTACGGGGTTTACGACATTCTTAAGTCGTCGTATCTGCACACACCGGAAGGCAGGAAGAGACTCAAAGACATGAAGCAGCAGGGGCAAGAACTCAATGCTCTGGACAAGCTTGAGTTAGGACCCATCAGGACTCTCATGTACGGTGCTGTAGCGGGTGCGTGTACTGAAGTGGCTACGTATCCTTTTGAAGTAGTGAGACGGCAGCTTCAGATGCAGATTGGTAGAGACAAGTTGAATGCTTTGGCTATGGGGTTTAATATCATTGAAAGAGGAGGGGTCCCAGCTTTATACGCTGGGCTTTTGCCTAGCTTGCTTCAGGTTTGCATAATAGTTCTTCCATGTATAACATTATTACCAAACTCAAACTTGCATTTTCTAAAGATTGATATGTTATTTGAGTCCTCTGTTGAATGTCTCCAGGTGTTGCCTTCTGCTGCAATAAGTTACTTTGTCTACGAGTGTATGAAGATAGTGCTTAAAGTAGAGTGACAAGAAGATCATTCATCCATAAACACAATGCAATGATAAGTTTTGTTCTATTTTTAGTCCTTTGAAATTGCCAAAAAAATATATGATTTCAAGAGCATTCATCCATAACTACTCTCTTGATGTTGCAAGTCCACAAGTTGTGCACTATCAACCTCATTTTTTCTACCCATTCTCTCTCTCTCTCTCTGATTCACTCACTCTGCGAGGATCAAGTAACGGGTGAGGAAGGCAAAGCGTCATAGATTGGATCCATACACGGTTCCTTAAGGCACAGAGAGCCAAATAAGTCCTCAAAGACAGCGTCCCAAAAGCTCCTTTTGGTGTCCATCACCACAGGCGCAAAAGAACGGTCTCCAAGAGAGTTGTGGGATCAGCTTCTCCTAGTGTCTATCACTGAAGCCATATTGAGAATGATGAACAGAAACTAAAGGGACGTGGCTCTAAAGGCAGAAGCCAACATCAGTGAAGTAAACTATTTTCTCGATAAATCTAATGAATTGGCCAATGCAAACAGATTGAAAATGAAAATACAATGTCAACAGCTTTTTTAACTTATTTCATAAACATTCATCATCTTCACAAATGTGGATCATATTCTTTTCACTGTATAAATAATTAAGTATTTTAAAAATAGTGAAACCTCAAAAGTAAAAAAAAAAAAAAAAAATCTAGATTCTGTAAAATGGGAACTCGTGAAACCAGATAAAGAAACTTCACCGGCAGTCTTACGTCCCCCCGGCGAGATATATATAATCATCTTCTTACTCCCTTTCTTCTTCTTCCCCGTATAGCCACCACAGTTCAATGATTGGTTCCAAAACTGTGAAGACTTTGGAACAAAAATAAATTTTAAAAAAGTGGAGAAAACCTGTGTCTATGTCTTGTTCTTGTTCATTCAGATTGATTGTCTCTTGGCGAATGGTTTTTGGCAGATAAGAAGTCTCTGTTCACTGCTGCTTTCAACCTCTATGACTCTAGCTTCCCATTTCAACTGCGTTGTCAAAGCTCTAGCTGTTTCCACCAGCTGTGCAGTGTCACGGATTATCACCCATCCCTGCACCAAAAGTTATGTTTTATTGTATAGCTCCCAAGAAAATGTAATAGTAGTTTTTATCTCAGAGTAGAGAAGTGTGTGTACCTCTGGACGAAGTAATCTATCGATCTCTGTGAATATTTGCATAAACGAGCATGAGCTCCGGAGCTTACTTGTCTGAAGAGTCAAAAGATTGTCTGCGTGGACCAGATCGTACGTTCTTGGATAAGACGGGAAAGCTTCACACCTGAAAGTTATTACAAAAGACAATGGTTGAGAAACTTATTCTGTAGTGTAATGAGAATCTAATAGTGGAGGACAGGACACTCACCAGTCGTGCAAAACTCCGACAAAGCCACGGTCAAGGATCATTGGGAGGTGGTTAGGTCCAGCTGTAGGGACAACATTCATGACCCAAACCGATTTCTTGGCTTCCAACAAGGCGGAGTTGAGGCCACCGAATTGAGCATTCATGTCCAAAACGTTTCTGAGCATGTTATAAGGAGGTGATGGGTCTTCGTCGCCGGGTCTCTTGGGGTGATCAGAGAATATCAGAGGAGACAAGAGAGACCAGTAGTCTCTTACGTTTACTTTCCAGTTTGCAGCATCTTCTCCAACCTCCTCCGGGTGAAGACCTATAAAATCAAACCACCCCCAGGAATCAAAAAATAAGAACCACACATAGCTACATAAAATATGAACTGTAATTGAGCTTCCATTGCAAGTATGAGGAAGGGGGTTCTCAACAAAAATAATTAAATACTCTTTACGTTACAAATTGTATTTGAAGAGTTTTTTGATGTTTCAGATATTTTTAATATTTTGTATTAGTTTTTAGTTTTATGGAAAACTGTGTGACCAATGGTGTTTTAAAAACTTTTTAGTAAATGGTTGAATTAGTTTAAATTTATATTTTCAATGCTACTTTTTGGGGGAAATGTATATCTTAATTTTTGTGCCATTAACCAAAATATCATACTCTTTCCGTTTCAAAAAGATGCATATTTTAGAGAAAAAATTTGTTTCAAACAGATATATTTTTTTATATTTTCAATGCAATTTTTCTCGACCAATAATGAAAAATTGTGAAGTTCAAAAACATTAATTGCATTTTGTAAAGTTTTATTGGTTTAAAAATATAGGAAATATAAAATTACATAAAACTATGTATTTATCTCTATTTATTATTATGTTTTAATATGTTTTATTAAAAAATGTGAAAATTCTAAAACATGTATTATTTTGAAACGGAAAGAGTATAATTTAATCTATAACAGAGAGAGAGTATTAAGAGAGACTAACCATATAGTGAAAGTTCAGTCTTGTTCATGTTAGACCGGCTAGGCCATCTTGTCCTGCCTTCAATGGGAACCCACCTCCGGCTACGTGTTCCACCAAGACACATCTGAAGCGGCCTGTAATAAGGAGACTCAACGTCGTGCCCTTTGGAACACACAGAAGGACCAACCCCAGGCTTCCTGTTTAATAAGATGTTTAAGCATCCATATAAGAAGACTTGATATATGTAATTCATAATAGTGGGGTGTGTGGGTGTGTGTTACTGACCGGGCACTGTAACATTTGGTTTTGATAGTTTTTTTCCAGACAACCGTCTTGTCTTGCTGAGATAAAAGAGTCCAACAGATGCTTTGAGTAAAATCACGAACAAAGTTCCATCTTTTAAGATCCTCCTTGCTACGAGCATTTGTGAGGGGAGATGTCCAAACAAAGAAACCTCCGGGCTTCAGAACTCTGTCAATTTCTACAAGGAGAAGGCCGTCTGCCACACAAACAAACAGAGGAATACAAAAGTTACATCAACGCCCCGCGTCCTAAAGGAAAAAATGAGAATTAAATCATTCTTGAAAGTGTGTTGTTACCTTTCTGGTCCCAATCAATGCCACATGTTGAGCAATGCAACATATCAAAGGAGAGAGAAGGGTATGGCAATTGCTTTGAGATAAAAGAAGCAATCATCGCAGGTAAACCCCTCTCAAGTGTTAGCTGGACTTGGCTACCTGAGGCTTCGTAATTTGCTATGCACATGGTTAATAGCTGTTTTGAGAGTAGATGTGCTCCAAAACTACCATACCCACATCCAATATCCAAGATTGTCCTCACCTGATACAAAATCAAGGATAAAAAGCTGAGGTTAGAGAGCCATAAACATTTTTTTAGGTTAGTCTTAATTAAAATATTCGACAATTATTTAAAATTTTGGAGACCAAGACTAATGTTTCATCCTGACTATGCCCAGAAGTGAGAGTTTGTTGACTTACACCAGCTTCAATGAAGTTATCATTCTTAATCCCAATCATTTGAGCAATCTGATGGGAATAGTCTTCAACCTCATCAAACATAGGAGATGCAGAACGAAAAGATATTTGATCATCATCCATCATCATCATCCTGTTAAAAAAAAAAATAATAACTCAGAAAATGCAACCAATCAAATCAACTATATTCAACAATTCATCACCTCTTGTTGATACTACCAGAAGTCAACACTTCTTCAGCAGTAATCTTAACATTACGAAACCAGATAACATCTTTACCCGTCGGCCACCTAAGAGGAACCTTATAATCCACAGGCGGCAAAACCAAACAGTCCTGTTTCGAACCCGACCCGCAAAACCGATCGTTCTCATCACCGTTGGTGTAACCCAACGCGAGATTCTCAGAGACATTAAAGCAAGGAACATAGTTCTCAGCTTCTACATCACAATACTCCAACTCTTTCCACCTGCTGGGACCAACAGAGATCTCCCCGATATCCAATAAATCAGAAACAAGCTGCTCTTGCAACCTCCTGTAGTTATGATACACGTGACCACCTCTCGGTGACGACGCCGAGATCGAAAGCGTCCACCAAAAGGAACCGATTAAGGCGAGAACGACGATGAGAAACAAACTGATCTTGAGAAAGAGGAGGATCAATCTGTGCTTGCCCCTCGGATCACCGTTGTCGCCGGTTTTGGAAGGAGGTTGGTTGTTGAAGAGGAAAGCGAAAGGAAACCTCAAGGTTAAGCTGGTGTCTGTAATAGAACGGCCTCGGATCAAGTCTGTTTTGTCTTTCATTTGAGAGTCTCTTAGATCGTCGCTGCTGTCGGAAACTCGTACTCCTCCTCCTGAGATGCCACGTTGTAGTGGCATCGACGACATGGTGAAAGATCACTGTTATTAAAAATTAAAAAAAAATTAGAAGGGATTCGGACAAGACTAATCGATCTGATGACCCTAGAAACTAATGTTCTGTCTGAATTTTTTTTTTTGTGTAAATATTAATAAGATTCGGATCATAAAAAAAAACAAAAATCGAAGTGAAATTTCAAATTAAGCATATGTAGATCCAGGGACTCTGGGCAGTGATGATCGAATCAGCTCGAATAATCGCAGAAACTTCGATATGATCTCTCGTGTGTATCGAAATCCAACAACGATTGAATCGAAACAAAGCAAGAGAGGTAAGAATCTGAAGAAAAAAGGAGACGCGATACCTTGCAGTAGTGTTCTTGGAGCAGAAGATACGCACTGTTATTTACAAAACGATTTGAATCTTAATCAGATTCTTCTTCAGAGAGCTCTGTATATATCTACGAGATGAAGCTAGAGAGTGTGGGAGAGAGTGAAGCAGAAGCAGCAGCAGCGTGGTGTATGGATCTAATCTGGACAAAGCTTCTGAGAACTGGAATTATTAACGAAAATAAAGAAAAAATAATTATCTCAGTTTAAGAAATATAATTCCGTTGGCAAGGCTCTCTCGATTATCATTTTTTTGTTTATTTATAAACGTGAGAAAGAATAAATTAGTGGAATAATCTCTACTCTCGCGTTGAATTAATAAAAAAAAAAAGGAAACTCTTCTCTGTATTTATTTTATTTTATTTTATTTTTTGGCTTAACACCGTATTTAAGGGAAAAAGAAGAGAAGCTTCACATGGGTACATGTCTAATTACTACATCATGTATTTAAATCACGCTGTGTTTAATTTACTTTAATTTAAATTTAATTTAATTGTTGACCTTTCTCTTTCTCTCTCTTTCTTCCCATGAAAACTTGGCGGTGCATAAAAACAAATTATATTTATTGACTCTTGGAATTTAATTTGAGTAATTCGACTGAAAAAATAGGAAATTGTTTAATAGTAGTTGACAAATTAAAACCTAGAGATGCCTAATGGAGTACTAATTATAGTAATATAATTTTACCTATGTTACTTAATTACTTTGCGCTAGGTGTCTCACAAGCTTTTATTAAAGGTTATTTACTTATTTTGTCGCCAGTTAGTGAAAAAAATTTTACGTTATGTCGATAATTTGTTTCATAGCCCTTAATGACATTTACGTGAACATCGTGAATTTCGGAAGACAAAAAAAATGTCACCCTTTTATTTATTTTTTGGGAAAATTGCATAAAAAACCTCCAAAATGGCAATCACTTACACTTTAAACCCTGAAGTTATTTAACTAGCACATTAAACATTCAAGTTGGTTTTTGTATCACTAAAAACCTTCAACGTGGCTTACTTGTTCATCAAGCCGAAAATGTGACCTGTTGACCTGTTAACATGATGACATGTCAGTTTTTTTTGTTTTATTATTAATATTTACTTATATTTAGTTACTAAAGCAATTAACAATAAATAAAAATTGAAAAATCATAGATCATTAAAAAATCGAAATATTTTTCTTTCAAATGAAAAGGATTTTATTTTATAAAAAAATAAATTTCTTCTCACATTTTTATTTTTTAAAGTAAAAAAATCTAAATTTTCTAAAGAGTTAAGTGAATGCAAAATTTGATATATGTATTTAAAATTTTGTTTGAAATTATTTATTGATTTCAGAAAATTTTATTTAGAAAATATATTTTAATTACATAAATAATAAATAAAACTAAATATTTTCAAAATAAAATAAAGATATTTTTAGTAAGACATTGAGTTATTTTTGAAAATCATACAAAATCTCGAAATTTTCTAAATTTTTCTTTTAAATCGATATCATTGTTTACGGTAAGACTTTTGACAAACTAATAATGACAATGATGGTTTTAAATAAATATATCAAAATGGGAAGTATAAATATTTTGTTTAAAATTATTTATCAATTTATGTAAATGACAGTTTTGATATATTTATTTAAAACCCAATTTTGATATATTTATTTTCAAAATAAATTTTCTGAAATTAGAATTAATAAATAATTTCAAACAATGTTTTAAAAAAAATTGACTTTCACTTAACTCTTTAGAAAATTTCAGAACCTTTTTGAATTTAAAAAAAAAATTGAAAATATTTTTTTAGAAAAGAAATCTTTTCCATTTTTAAGAAAATATTTCAACTTTTTTTAAAAAATCATTTTCTGTATTTATTGTTAGTTATTTATATTAACTAAATATTTATAATTTAGATGGGTTATAATTAAATATAAGTAAATATTAATAAAAAATAAAAACTGATACATCACCATTTTAACAGGTCAACAAGTCATCATTTTTGCTTGATGAACAAGTAAGCCACGTTGAAGTTTTTTAGTGATACAAAAGCCAACTTGAATGTTTGATATGCTAGTTAAATAACTTCAGGGTTTAAAGTGTAAGTGAATGCCACTCTGAAGGTTTTTTATGCGATTTTCCCTTTTTTTTTTTGTTAATTATCTTTGAATATAAGTATCATCGTCAAAATTATTAGTTCCGATAAATAATACTCCCTCCGTTTCGATTTAATTGTCGTTCTGGAACAAAATTTCGTTTCAAAATAAGTGTCGTTTTAGGATTTTAATGCAAAATTTATTAACAAGATTTTCCAATTTATTTTTTTTATTGGTTGAAATGTGGTTAGATATATAGGTAATTGTGTTTTTATTTTGGAAATATATAAAATTATATGTTTTATTAATATGGGTGTATAAACTCATAACGACAAATAAAATGAAACGGAAGGAGTAGTATGTCACGTTTCATATATATATAAGAATGAATGAAATGATGAGTTTTTTATTATATAAAATTGAGTTGATAGCTAAACTAAATAACAACAAAAGACACATGATATGTTACGAGGGTGTTTCAAAAAGAAGTGTTAAAAAAAAAGATAATGTTGTGAGAAAACAAATTTGGCCGGTTTAGGATTTGCCCTCTGATCAGAATTATGATTTTAGAACAAAGTGTGCATGTCTTTGGTTTGGTTTTCATTTTTCAACTTATATAGGTTTGGCTCTTATCCAAAAATTAATATTCGACAAAAAAGAAAAAGAAGAAGATATTTAAAGATAAAAAACAGTAAACCGTTTTCCGGTATGTAAAATTACCGGTAATTGGATATTTAAATGTAGTCGGATTCGAATTCAGTTTGTTTATCAACATTGAAACATCATGCTACCACCTGATTACTAACATGCAGTTAAAAGAAAAAAGGCAAAAAAATGAAGAAATAAGGTATCACTAGATTTTGACCCGTCCTCTCTGGAGGACGGGTATACCTTTTGCTTTGCATTTTATTTAACAAAATTAGTTTTCATATTTATATTTTTAATTAATTTTTTTTGTAATCATATTTGTGTAAAATATTTTTTCTAAAATGATGAGTAAAAGACTTTAATTTATTTTATTAAAAATAATTGGACTAAATCTATATTAGTAGAATCTTTTAAAAGGACAGGTATATATATATATATATATAGAAAATTTTATTTTTTATATTGTGTTATCTGTAATGATCTTTGTGTTTAAAGTGGTTAGCGTTATTATATAGTTTGATGCAAATATAAAAAAAAATAGATATAACGTTTATCAATTGGATAGTTTAGGTATGGGAAAAAAACCTAGATCCGAAGAACTGAACAGAACCCGATCCGAAGAAGTAGTATACCAAACAGAACTGAAATTAATTAAATATCCGAATGAGTTCAAGTTTTTGGTATTTAAAGAATCGAAACCGAACCCAACCTGAACCGAAGTATTTCGGGTTGCCGAATATATCTGATATATATTTATATATATATATATATATATATATTAATTATTTTTAGATTTAATGTATAATAAAACATTCAAAATATATAAGATACTTTTTGGTTGTTCAAAATATTTGAAAATATATACGAATAGTCGTATATGTCTAAAATAGCTAAAGTATACTCAAGACACTAAAAATACTTAAAATATCTATTGATTCTCAATCCAAATATTCAAATCAAACCAATTTATATATAAATTTTAGGTATTTTGACCTATGCTATTCAAATTTATATGTAATATCTATTTTTGTTTATAGATTTTGTGAAAATTTAAATATATCAGGAATTTAAAAAATTTAAAAATTATTTAAATGGGTTATCTGTACCCAAACCAAACTCTCAAAGATCTGAACCGAATCCAAACCAAAATTTAGAAATACTCAATGGGGCTGAAATCTTTGAATCCGAAAATTCAAAATCTGAATAGAACCAACCGAACCCAATGGAGGCCCGAACGCCCACCCGTAGAACATTTAATAAATAGTTTTTAATCGAATAATCTATTGAAAACCCGTTAAACTAAATAAATTTATAAGAAAATTTATTTCTATTAAAAGTCCACTTAGACCACCCATTAAACCATATTTAAACATCATGTGCGTTGTTAATAGATAAAACTAATGTCTATATAAAATATTTAAAATTTAAATAAGTTAATGTTTGGTTGAATAAATCCCAGATTTTTAGGCTGAGATGTAAATTATGTTGTTGTAGTGTGATAATGATTTTTTGAAAAAATGGTGTTCAATTTTTTTTGTTTTTTTTGCTAAAGATGTTGCTAAAAATATATGTTAAATATGATTACAAACCTTATATTTAAATGTTTTTATATCAATATAAAAAGATTTAAATCATACATGGACGAATTTGAACATAGTCACATAAGATAAAAATCAGCTTTAAATTGTTTAATATAAATTACATATATCATTATAATTATTCTCGTATAGAAACTATCAAAAGCTAAAAACAGTTTTAATAATGATTACTGTTAATTTCAAAACTACCCAAAGAAATAGGGAGATACGTTTTCTTACATTAAAAAGTAGTTATGTTTTTAACTTTAAAATCATAGTATTATATGCTACATAAATTAAGAAGTCAGTTTTCTTTTTTGAAAGAGTAAAACATGTAAATAATTAGTTGGACACAACCTTTTATTAACTGAAAATACTTGTCTTTTAAATGAATAAATAGTTTGTTTAAATTTTACAAATTTATTTAGAAAATGCCATCTTTTTAGTTTTTTTTGTTTAAAATTAAGAATTAACATTTATGTGGTCATTTTAAATGATACTTGCAACACATAAATATTTTAAGAAATTGAAAATATTTCACATTTTTAATAATAATTTAATTTCGTATATAACAATATATTGAAATATTTTTAATTTTAAAAAATAGAACAAAACAATTATACAACAGAAAAAAAAATTCATCCTGAAATTAAGGGCTAGTTCAAATGAGATTCTATTGTTGGATTAAATAGATTTAGTTAGGATTAAATAGATTTAAATATAATTTAAATAAAAAGCATAGATTAAAAATATATCAGTGGCATATGATGGTAAATATTTTAAAACTTCAAGGTGGTCTCAAAAAAGCCTCTTGTGTTTTAATAGTATTGATTTATTTTGATAAAAAAGGTATCATTTATTATCAAACGCATTGGTAAGAAACCAGTTGCCGACTTGTATATGCCAACCACGATAAGGTTAACTTTGGAGGTAATTGCGGCAAAGTTCGTGTATTTTTTTTTTAAATCCTACTAACTGTATATTTCTTCTTTAATGGTTTCGTATTTACTTCATTATAAAAAAAAAAAATTAAAAGATGTTTTCAGCTCTTAACCAGAACTTTTTGGATTTGTTCAATAGTCTTTTTCAACCAGATCAAATCCGAGCAGCAAAAGACCACTAGTAGGCATGGATATGGATCGGATATCCGAGTTTTTTTTAGATATTTTTGATTTGCTTTGTATATTACGGATATTTAAATTTTCGATTTGTTTTACTTCGGAAAAATACGAATATTCGGAAAATAAATAGATATTTACGGATATTTACGGATAATTACGGATATCTCATTTGTTTTAATTAATACAAATAATCTAATAAATTCGATACAAAACTTATATAAGATAAAAATTAAAAAGTTGTGAATCTACATAATAATACAAAACTTAATAAAAATTATAATTGTCATAATTTTTTTTTTATGTAATACTTTTATATAAGTAAGAATGTGAATAGAATCTATAACATCATTTTTAGAATAATAATTATATAATTTTATATATTTAAAACTTTAAATATAATAAAAATATACATGCATTTATATATTGCTCCGCTTCCTAAAATTTTAATATTTGTGATTTGTTTCAATTTTAGCGAATATTTATTTTTACTATTTGATTTGTTTCGAGAGTTTACGGATATTCGGAATTTTCGGATCAAATTGAAATGAATAACTAATAAAATCAAATTTCACGGATAAAATGCCCGGCCCTAGCCACTATTACGTCGGAGTTGTTTGATTGCTCATGCATATTTATCAAAAGGATTTACAAATCTGCATGTACCGTAAATGTAAATAAAGTGGAAGAGGCCATAATGAGAAATGTTTAATTTACATTTTGTAACTTCTTGGATACGAACAAAAGCTTTGTTTACATTTTTGTGTATGTTTGTACTCGCCGTGGAGAAAGATACTACGCATGGTTCAGATAACTATCAGGTAAATGAAAACGCACGAGTTACGAGTATAAAGCCACATAAGTTTATGGATTTTATTGGAGGAATGTAAAATCCGTGAATACAATGGGATCACGTTGCTCCACAAACATTCCAATGTGCAAAGAAACAACATGTAACCTTCCATCTTTGTAATTTATTGTGTTTGGGGAAAGGTATACTTCTATTGACTAAACAAACAGAAACTATATATTAAAAAGTGATAAATAAAAGAGGAAAACATATATAGTTAACCAGCACAAGTTGGCCTAGTGGTCTTGAGGAAGCCAAAGGCTCTAATACGGACCCGGGTTCGATACGCGCTGGCCACGGAATGACTTAGGCCCCTTGAGGGTACAGACGCAGGCTGGTTCCGGGCTCAGGGGGATTAGTCGGTTGGCCACGGCCGCCGGATCACCTCCTGATTATTCAAAAAAAAAAAAAAAAAAACATATATAGTTTGCTCTTACAACCAAAGTTACTAAAATTTAACGAATATCCTTTTTCCAAATTTTTAGACAAACTTAACAACTCCTTCTTCTTGTGATGATGTTTTAACTATATTATGTGACCAATTTCTATATATTATCCAATTCACAGTTATCATAAATATTTTGAAGTATTAGCAAAACTAATTAATTATATTATATTTTGGGGTAAAGCGAGATGTACATCTAAGAATTTTTTTTCTTTTCAATATGCATGTCATAACACAATAAAAGACGAATAAATCATATATATATATATATATATATATGATGAAAATCAAGTGCAATTTATTTGCGATTCAAGTGAAAACTAGACTTGTGTATTTTGTGTAACTAAACTAATAAATTGTACTATCAGTCGGCTTGCATCCTTGCCATCGTGGTGTGTAGTGTGTACGTATTATACATGCAACAAATGCAGGTACATACTAACATACACTACAATGTACGTATTGTATATGCAACAAATGCAGGTACATACTTAACATACACTACAATGCCTACATAATACATGTTAAAAACTTTTGGTTTCTGATTTAAATCTGCGAGAGTAACTATTAGTAGTTTTTTTGCTTTCTTGTCTGAACAGAATTTGATGGATCTGCTATATAAAAATGAAATATTTACGTCACGGAGCAGTTTCAAGTTTTTAATAACAGGATAGAGCACTTATTGCTACTGAGGCAGTTTTTTGTAATAGCTTCCTTTTTGTCCTAACTAATTGGTTATCATATAACCTAGAGCGCTAACCCATTTTCTAACTAAACCTAGTGTTTTAGCGGGAACAGCTCTCCACCACTCATCTTAATTTCTTTTGGACGGTGTAGATCGTTTCTGCTATTTTTTGACATGACTCATATCTACCAATTCCTAACCATCCGATTACATCATCTGTCCCACTAACCGACAACTCAGATTAATTGGGTTTTAATTATCTCAGAGTTACTTTTCTACTTTCTTTATTTTCCTCATTCTAAGAAAAAAAATCAAAACTTCAGTAAGACATTTTATTCCTCGGGTTCGATGTTCATGCATTCAGTTTACGCCCGTGTTTACCAACATGTACAATGAACATACATCTCGTGTACATGTGTTCAGGGTACTCACAGCGTAATGTACATTAAGGACATCCATACGTGTATACATTAGTCTCTTAGTCCAACTGCTTTTACAATGTACATTACGTTGATTGTACATTTGTACAATTAAGTTTGATGTCCATGTTTTAATAGATGTCACGATTTGCATACAATACGTTTCTCATTTCCTTTTTAGCTAGTGTACATGTGTACAACCACAACTGAATATACATGTTTTGTTTTTATGGACAATAAAAGCCACCGATGAATGTACATATCTTAAAAAACAAAAAGCGTTCAATGTACAAGGACGTCTCGTACATGTGTCTAGTCAAACGCAATGTCCATGCATACAACAATGTCCATGCGCCACAAGTAATCACGGTTCAGACTTACATCGTGAACGTGTGTACAATAAAGGACCATACCCATACATTCTTTATTGTCCATGTCTTAGTTCACATACAATACGTATCACACGGTGTGTCCATGTGTACGCTAGAACAAACGATGTACACACACGCTGTGTACATGTGTACACTAGAACTATTGTCTATGCATACTTTGCTGTTCAACAACGCCAGATTATACACGGTTCATGGCTACGCTGTCTACATGTGTACTTGATGTACACACGTTCACGATGTAAAATTCTGCATTCAACATATGTACATCATATGCACATTCCACGTGTGTCTGCACATTATGTACATATATACAATGATCTTACACGACTATACACGAGTTCACATACAATACGTATCCCATGTCTTTTTCGCTTTTGTACACACACGGTGTGTACATGTATACACTATAAAGAGGAATGTACACACATGTTGTGTACATGTGTACACTAGAACTATTGTCCATGCATACTTTGCTTTTCCACGACGCCAACGTATACATGGTTCATGGTTACGCTGTCTACATGGTACTTGATGTATCACGGTTCATGGCTTCTGTACACACATGTGGGGTCCATGTGTACACTAGAACAAACGATGTACACACGCTGTGTACATGTGTACACTAGAACTATTGTCCTTGCATACTTTGATGTTCAACGCCCCCAGGGTATACGCGCTTCATGGCTACGCTGTCTACAAAGCCTTTGAATATATGTTGGTCCTTTCGCTTGGAAAGCGGTCGGTTGCAAAGAGACGCACATGCAACAAAACCTTCACATCCTCCACACTGGAGTCCGCCTAATCTGCAACCAAAACACAATAAATTTAAGCAATCCATAATTTGGCTCCGCCGCGCCTCCTAGAATTAAAATCGGCAAAAAACCTAACCTTGTTCTCGCTCCTTGCCACAACTACTTCGGGTTCTAGCCATCGTTAAATGCGCTCCACGGCGTTGTTTTTAATCGCCGAAGGAAGAACAGAAAACCTCTCCACCTTAATCTCCCGAGATATTTCCCTCTAAAAATCTTGGTTTCCGCAAATTCAAAAAATAACGGTGAAAATGCAAAATTAAAAGGTCGCTGAACTGTCTCCTAAATTAAATCGAATTAATTATGTCTACAGGTCCACAAACTTTTCGAAATTTGAAAACCAAGAAAACCAGTTACAAAACCAAACTAAACGAAAGAAAGAAGCTGCGCCAGTTAGGATTTAGTCAAGGGCATTTTGAGTCTTTTCACACATAAACTACCCCACCCATCGTAACTGCCTCATCCTGTAATAAAAAGACATAAACTGTCTTAGAGTGAAAATAACTCTATAAAAATAGCGTTTTAAAGTGTGAAAAAAACAATAGATAAAACGGCGAAAGGTGGGTCCTATAGGAAACGCGGTTACATGTCGGTGGCTCATCATATACGTGTCGGATCACATTTTTTCCTTTTACTTTTTTTTTGAAACGAAAAAATTTAAATCCGGATCTATTATGATATATCTAAACCATCTTTCATAAGTAATAGATCTATGTCCGCATGGCCATATATAGGGTTAATAATTTCACATTAGAAAAAAAAACTTTTTGCTCTCGACCAACATGACAATTCCTCCTCTACTGAAAAACACTAGACCACCACAATATAATTATTCTTTTCTCTTTTACGAAAATTAATATTTGGATAGAAAATAAGAATCAAAAGTTATAGACAAGACTTTACATTCAGTTTAAGTTAACTGATTAGTATAAATTAGAACTTGATTTAGTCAAGTTTAAGTTTGGATCGAATCAATTAGACAAATTCTCTCTATCAGTTAACACATGTGTAGTTTGTACACATGTGGTAGGTTAACTGACTCAATTTATAAGGGTCGATTAGTGTTACAATAAATTGTTTTGTTAAGCTGATTAGGATTGTTAGATCAGTCATCAGAGTCAACAAGACAAAGAATGAAGTCGGGTTGTAAAGACGGTGGCTCGAGCTTGTGAGCGACCATTGATATAGCGAATTGCTGGTTCAATTCTAGTTCCGATAAAGTAAGGAGCTCTTTCTAGTTCAAAGGAATACAGTGAATATTGGGTGAACATCTCATGTGCATGCTCCTTAATTCGTCTTTTAAATTCGTTCGCGGTCAAATGAAGAAGAAGAAGAAGATAGACGGCTATGATCTTCACAAATTGGTATCAGAATGTCATGTTCTTCGATTCAAGAACGACATCTCAAATCGGTGAATTGAATAGATAGATTCATGTCTAATAAAATTTATACATGCTTTATAAATCGTTTATAAAAATATAAATACATTTATAAAATTATTTATATTGGCTTATCATATGCTTTAAACTATTATTAGAGGTTTAAGTTATTTATACAAGCTTACAAATTTATTTATAAAATATATTTTGAAATTTTAAATTAAATTAGAAGTCATTTAAGTGATTTTTTATTAGGTGTCAATCATATAGAAGTTTTTTTTGAAAAATTATTATAATTTGATTTGCTAAAAGATTTTTAATTTTTATTTATTTTATGAGTAAAAAATCAGTCTAGAACCAAATTTTATCAGCATCCAAACACCTAAATATATTGCACATAACATGGTAATTAAATATGTTATTTATATAATATATACAATGCGTCATACAATCTTTTTAGCAATAAAGTATTTATGAACTATATAAATATGAAAATTCTTTTAAATAGTCATTTTAAATTTTTGTCACAACAATAGTCCTAAGAAAATAAAATGACCAAAATAGTCTCTTTTTTTTTAAAAAAAATTACTTTATTTTTTGAAATTTGAAACCTATCCCCAAAACTCACCCTTTAACTATATACACTGAGTCAAATAAACATAAACACTTGTCTCTTCTATATTTTCATTTCAAATAGTCATACATTTAAGTTGTATTAAACATATTTTTGAAAAACTGAAGTTATCATAGATATTAATACTCTAAGATAATATATAGATACGCGATTAGACTTTGCTAGGCAAATTTTAAACCTTTTTTTTTTGGAGAAATCTAAACGAAGATTGATTTTACAACAAAAATCTATAATTCTCGACATGCAAATGGAAGATGAAGCAATAGACAAACACTCATTGGAGTACTAACAGGCGGATCCAACAAACAAACTAAAGACCACTTGGAAAGCACTGCAGAATCTCAAGTTGGGGGCTGATAGGGATCGATGGGCAATTCATCAAGATGCACATGAAGAATATGAAAGAGACCACCGTCCATGTCTGGTAGCCAAGGGAATCGATCCCTACTATCAAAACCCAGCTGGAATAAAGGTAACTCTGCCAAGAATTTGACAATTAGTTGGCAAAGTGGAAGGTCAGATTAACAATGATGGAATAGTCAACTTCTACTTTGATAACGAACACCATCTGCTCATGTTTTGGAGAATCAGCCTTACAATAATAGAGGATGGATTGTAGCCTTGGATCGATTGAGTAATAGAAGTCACCCAACCTTCCTTAAAATCCCTTTCAAGATAAGGATCTTCAAGCTCCCTGATATATATAGATGTCAAGAGTTGATAAGGAGTATTGGATCAAAGCTAGGACATGTGGATGAGGTATCTATTGTGGAGCCAACTAATAATAGAGAAGCTAAAGTATGGGTCAATGTGTTGATATAATTACGCTCACAAGAACCGTTGATATAATGAAGCCGGTTGAGCTAGAATTCAGGTACAAAAGTCTCCAGAAGTTTTGCTCGCTATGTGGGAGTCTTAAGCATGGCTTTGAAATGTGTACAAGCTAAGCTACACACAGACGCAACAAAAGAAAGTATGAGCTTATGGACATAGTGACGAATACATATCTTTCTGCCACAGAACAAGATGCTGCTATCGAGGAATATAATAAAATTCGAGAAGTGGGTGAAGCATCTGGTACAACATCAGCAACTATCATGGAAACTAATAGGAGTGAACCAGTTGAAGAACATAGAGGGAAACATGAGCAAGGACAAGCAGCTAGTGCGCAAGTACAAGAGGTTCCACAGATTTTTTGCAGAATAAGCCACAGATGATGATAGGAGACTTTAATGATATCAAGCGTCAAGATAAGAAGCAAGGGAGAGTTATAAGCTCTGTGGCTTCTTTCTCTTTATTTACTAAATGTTGTCAGTCTTGGGCATGCATGATATTAAGATCATAGGGGGAAGTTTACATGGTTTAATAAATGACAAAATACACTCTAATGAGTAGAACTAATAGGGCTGTGGCAAATTGTGATTAGTTAGAAATGTATCCGATGGGTACTATGTCTCTACTTCCTTGGATTGGCTCTGATCCCGGACCATTATTGCTTGATAATAATCATAAAAAGTGGAAGAAAGGGGAAACTTTCAGATAATTATCATTCAAGATGGTGATTAACCCCTAATTTTCAACAAGTTGTAGATCAAGTTTGTCAACAGGAGAGCACTAATCTTATTAGTGGAGACAGATCTGAAAGTTTAGTTGGCACTACAGCAATAACATGGGTCATTTTGTCTTCGCTTGCACCACTTTCCAGCGTTACATGCATTGTCCACACTATTGATTATTACATGCACGTCCCAGGTTTTATCATTGCGTGAAGATACTCTCGTAAAAAGATAGTGAAGCCGTGTCAAAATAGTTAGACTAAAAAGTTGTTTTTTCTTTTAAATTTTCACATCAGCAAAAGTCGGTTTCTATACACAAACACACGTTAATTATCTATCTATAAACCATAGTGACAACTCACTTCTAGTTCCATGACGCGTATAGTCCAACACTAGGCAACACAGGTAAAGTGAAATATGAAGAAGTTAACTAAAAGAGAGTGAAGTTCTTTTTTAGATTAATTATTCGTGAAGCCGTAGTTAAATTTATTTTAATAATTAGCATATATTCATTGGACGCCAACAAATATTTCCCAATTGCATGAAGGCAATCGGCATTTCTTAAATTCATGGATGTTTGATTATTTTTTGACATTTACAAAACTTTTATTTTTTGGAAAAGGGCTTTCAATTTACAAAACTTATTGACAGAAACTTACACCTAACTTCATCTACTAACTTGGCCTTAGTGCCACAAAATTCACCACTTCTCATAAATACATAATTTTCTTTCGTAAGAGAAAAATAAAATATGTTAATAAAATGAAATTTAGAGCAAACAAATTAAGTAAACAATGATAGCTTAGAATCTAGCAGTTGCAGAAAGAGAATTTAGCAATCAGTTCTTGTCTATGACGTACGAAGATTATGACTCAAATCCAAGTTATATAACTCAAATTCCACCTTCCGTTTTCGAGAAGTTGATGGCTATCTGACCTTGTCCGGTTATCCCCTACTCTTGAAATTGCTTAGCATTTTCCTTTCGGAAATTTATATTATACCGAAGAAAATTAAATTAAATTGCATTCAAATTTATTTACAAAATCCACTACTACATATAATTTTCTTTACGTTTTATGTTTTTAACCGTCAAGGGGAAAAATAAAATTAAAATTGTCATAACTGAAAGAGACGGAGAACCATATAAAAAACCAAAAAAATATGGACCATATATCTCAAACAAAATGAGCTTTTCGAAATAATCGAACGAATCGTTGTGAGAAAAAATAATTGTTATAACTATTGATCTGCTATCAGTCATGTAATGCTAATTTAAACTCATTGAACTCTGAAAACAAACAAACTTTAAATTTAAGCAAAAAACAAACAAAAAAAACAGAAACAAAAAACAAAAAACAAAAAAAACTTGATAGATTATAGGGTGACACGATGGAGTACATCAAATATTTAAATATTTAATCAAAGAAAAATGTGCTTTAGCGAAATTCTCCAATGAAAATTATGAAATCAATAGTAAAAAGGTTTAATTAACAAGAGATTGGATGTGACTTGACTTCCAATAACATTGGTGGGGTTCTATATACCTCTCCTTCTCTCACGTTAAAAATATCATAAGGCATTGTCACGGTCTCACTCGTTCTTAAGTTTCTCATGTGCACACATGCCCTTCCATGTGGATCACTCAATAAATCAAACCCTTTTCTATCTACACAAGCCAGTCATTAATTATTGTTCAGCACTCCAAGATGAGATTTTGAGTGACTAAAATTAAAGATATTAAAACGATAGAATTGAATAGAAAAGGATACACAGATTGTGTATAGAAAAACCGGCGATTGAATTTTAAAACGATGTTGGTGTGATGGCATTCATATAAATGTGTATATGTAGGGACTTATACAAATGGAACTTAGGAAACATGTGAGAGAATTGAATATATCGAGAAATAATGACTAGTGAGCTTATAAAGCATAAACCATATCATGGAGTTTCCAAGAGATGATTTAGGGGAAAGTAATATTCGAACCTAACAGGCTTACCAAATGCCCAAATATGGTTTTAAAGACTATATAATCTGGGCCCATTTTATAAGAATCTCATGGACATCTCTAAAAGAAACTAACATATTTCAAAACATGTTAATTTGTGACATAAAATGGGGTGAGAGAGGCTCAAACTCTCGACCTCAGGATCACTCAATAGCTATCAGACCTACGCGCTAGCCAACTGCACCACCACCCCAGATGTTTTCTTTTGATTTTCAATACCTTAGGAATTGTGTTAGAGCATGATTAACACCGGTTTTTTAGCCGGGGTTTTTAACTCATGATTTGACATTTTTAAAAATAATTTTCGGTTAAGAGAAAGTTCTTAGGACATATTTATTGCAGGGTTCTTAGAATGGAGTTTTAACGTAATGTAAGAATCGTTTCTTAACTTTTAATTAAAAAAACTAAGAACCGTCTTTTAAAATTAATAGAATACTGATGTCCCGACCAAATGTATATGCAACTGAATCCAAACGAACGGAATTTAAAATACAACATTTTTACATCTATCGTCATTTTAGAATAAAAATATAAGAATTACGAATTATTAAAAAATATCAACAACAAAGGAAGTAAATTTTGAAAATGATTCTCTTTGGGAAGCCATACTTGTTACGGGAGCATCCAATATAATTGTTTTTGTTGGCGAAAGTCATCTCATGTAATCTAAGAACGTAAAATTTGGATTACACACCAACTAACATGGCTTGAAACCACATTATGTGATGCATTTAATAAGTATATGCGACCACCTTACTTAACATTTCACCGCCCCAAAAAAGTATTAGACCATCTATTTAGTATTGCACTAGTCACTGAATTTGGATAATTAAATAAGGGGATGATTACATGATCTCCTTCTTTTTCTACTATATAATATTTATGACTTTTAATTATAGATTCTGAATAGTAACTACGGTTTAGTTTCAAAAAAAAAAAAGAATAGTAACTACGGTTTTGATAATATAAATGATGCATAATGAAAATATGATACGGTCCAACCGCAGTTCATGAGTTATGCGGGATAAATACGGCTTTGATAGAATATGTGGTACATGTTTAATTGGTGAAAAATATTTTGTGGTTTTACTAATAAATATAAAAATGTAAAATGTTATTAAAATTCTTTTTATTTACAATTTTTATTTTTAATTCAAATTTAAAATAAAAAAAATCTTGTAATTGGACTCGGATCATCAGTTTTGAAGAATTTGATTATTTTTTTGACCAGAATTTTTTTGCTTAACTCAAATACGGTTTTTATCATAACTCGTAATCGAATAGAGGAACGAATCATGACAGTTCGATCGGACAGTCCGTTCAAAATAGTTAAAATTAAATATAACTAATATGTAGATATATATATATATATATATATATATATAGATTTTTTTTTTTAAATGATATTTTATTTAATAATCAGACAAAAACACACAGCCTAATCCACATGAATCAAATTTTATAAAAATGAACAGTTTTTATATCTAAATACTAAAAAACAAAAAAAAACAAAATTAGCCCTGACCTGGAAATGAAACTTATTAATCTATATAATAAAATATAGTATGCAATACATTTATTTATTAAATAATTGTTATTAAAAGTAAAGATAATCGTTTTGAGCATATCTGTTTTAATTATTTAAATATTTTTTTATCTTTAGTTTAATTTTCATATAATATAATAAACAAAACGTAGTACATGACAATACAGTTACACAAAACACAGCATAATAAAACACAATGCACAGCAAGTGCATTATTTGAAAATGTAAACAAAAATATTTTTTTTTGGTTTTAGGAAAATGCGGTATTGAACCTAAAACATACCGTCAATTGAATTTTCTTTGATTGGTAACACATATTCAATTCCACTAATATGATTGTAAATACGCCCCGCACTCAAGCGCCCTTTAATTGCCATAGTTTCATAGTTGTAAGTTGTAACTATATATGGAAGATGAGAAATCGTCAAAGGGGTCTATCCGAAAGTCAAGACCCTCTTCGTCAATATTTTGATTTATTTTTTCATTCATGGTTTGGTGGAAAGAATAATGGACTTCCACTAATCATGAAAACTCAGTAGAGAATCTGTTGAGCTTAGTCATTAAATAAATACACAAACACATCCACACTTTACATTATTTCTTACAATATGATAGAGTGCAGCAGCTAACATATTGTATATTGTATTATATAATATGATGATCGGGTTGTCAGATTAAGATGGCTACACATGTCCTTCTTTATGAATTATATACCCAAATCAGACTATAGGATCAGGACTTATTCCTTAACATATATTGATACTAAAGAAGAGAATTGTAGAACTGTATTAAATCTATTGATAACAGAAAGAATGTAATTCTAAACTCCAGACTGTTTTTTCGTCCGTTCATAGCTTTCCAGTAAGCTAATGATTAAAGGAAAGGTTAAGTACATGTTAGCATGAGAGAATAAGGAACAACTTCCATTATTCAATTATTTTATATGTGCATTTAAATTAATATTGTAAAATTAATATATTAATTTTAGTGTTGTAACTTATAAGAAACTAATCTATTTTCAGTAGATGTATTACACGAAACCTGTAGAGACAAGCAGGAGAAAGATAACAAGAGACCACCAACTCAAAAGAGAACATGAGAAAAGATAAAACAAAGTATCTATCTTATTAAAACAGAAGTACACATATAGAATACCCTTTAATTTTCATTGTTATTTACAATTGTATGCCACTGAGAATTAAATTGAATTTCCTATTTTAATGTTTGTCTTTTTCAGTTATATTAATGTGTTTCTTTTTCTTTCCTATTTTAATGCTTGTCTTTTTCAGTTTAGATTAATGTATTTTTTTTCTTTCCTATTTTAATATTTGTCTTTTTAATTAGATTAATGTATTTTATTTTTTATTCTTCAACAATTAATGATATTTTAAAGTTGTTATTTTTTGTCAACTTAAAATTGTCTAAACTATTTAAAAATATAAAATAGTCAAAACTAAACATATAAAGTAGATAAACAATAATCAAACACCAAAAATATTTAAAATATATATTTATTCTTCATCCAAATATTGAAGTTCAACCTGTTTTTATTTTTAATTTAGATATTTTGGCTTACATTACTCAAATTTATATGTTTTGAGAAATTTAAAGTATATATAAATTTTGAAAATTTTAAAACAATTCAAATGGATTATCGGTATTCGAACCGAACCCGCAAATATCCGAATCAAACCGAAACCAAAATTTATAAATATTTGAATTTTGCTGAAATCTTTAAACCCGGGAATCTCAAACCCAAATAGATTTTAACCGAATCAGTGGGTATTCAAATACACATTCCTAATATAGTCAATGTAAAAGGATAAAATATTACAAATACATCATTTAGTATAAATAAATAAAAACTAAAATAGAAAATTAATACATGTACGGTCGCACGGATCAAAATCTAATTAAACTTATAACACAGCTGTAATTTGACATGATCCGCATATTACTAAATGTACTACAGTGAATTAAGAAATATTATCCTATTTAATATCATTTTTTTTTTTTTTTTGTAAACTTAAGAAAAATATTATCTTATAGTGAATTAAGAAAAAAAATACTATCCTAGATATTCCCCTAATCAGATACACTTTTACTATATATAAAAAAAATCAAAAGGTGTTACAAGAAAAAGAAATATATATATAAAAAATCAAAATGTTCAATAATATATTTCTCTAATAATGACATTATATTATAATATATATTTTCCTTCTAAATCCTTGACTGAATAACGTAAAATCCAGTATTACCATTTATAATTTAGATTCTTTAAAATCGACACTTGATTATAGAGAAGAATAGTTGTGGAGGAGCTATAATGTTCAAACCTGGCAAATTAGACAGCGGAGATATACTCAAGTGCTCTCTCTCTCTCTCTCTCTCTCTCTCTCTCTCTCTCTCTCTCTCTCTCTCTCTCTCTCTCTCTCTCTCTCTCTCTCTCTCTCTCTCTCTCACAAAACCCCCCAATCACTATTATCTTATTCATTCTCTCTCTTCGTATGTGTAGAGTCGGAGTCAAACACGATATCGTTTCAAGGGTGCAAATTGCAACCTTTTGATTGGTCTCACTTCTCTCTGCCCAACCAAAACAACATTTGGTGATATAAAGAAAGTAAAGAAGCTAAGTTTTTTTTTCTTTTTTTTTTGAAAAATAAAGAAGCTAAGTTTGTACACACAAATCTTCTTTCGTTTATTTCTTCTAATAAAGCAAATGTATCAAACGAGCTATTACCGATCACCTTTTGGAGAAACGACTTACACCAAAGTGTTCGTTGGAGGATTAGCATGGGAAACTCCCACCGAAGAAATGCGTCGTTACTTTGATCAGTTCGGAGAGATTCTTGAAGCCGTCATCTTAACTGATAAGAACACCGGCAAATCTAAAGGCTACGGTTTCGTAAGTTCTTTTTCTTGAATCTTCACACTCACACTCAGTGTCGGTATGAAATTTTTAAAAATTTCATAATATCTTATGTTCAAATAAAAATTTGTGTTCTTGTTCTTTATGTAAATTTTGTATAATGTTCTACTACATATAATTAAAATTATCGTATAAAATCCTGATGTCTTAAGCGACGGATTCCTTTGTCTATCCTTCGAACCTGGTCTACTCACACTATTTGATTAATGGTTTATTTTGGTATTTTTCCGATCGTTATTTAGAGTATCTCCAATGTATTATTCCAAATTTTACTTCAAAATGACGCAACTCTAAAATAGAGTGATGTTTTACTCCAATGTATTACTCCATTTTTTACTCCAAAAATAGTTAATAATTGTTAATAATATCTTATATTTATAAAAATTTACTAATTAACCCCAACTATTTTATGTTTGCAAAAATATTTTAAAATATAATTTTTTTAAATTAAACATTTATTATTAAAAGGTTCAAAAATCATAAAAATAGAATAAAACATAATGTATAAGTTGGTTCAATAATAAGCATTAGAATATTTTTTCACAAATGATCGATTAATGCATTTCGTAATGAAAAATGAGTTTCTTTATCTTTGATATTCCTAAATCGAGTAAATTTTTTTTGAAATCGAACATTTAAATCACTTATTTTATGTTATTTTTATTTTATATTATTTTGTTATTTAATTATGTTATGCATTTTATGTCAAATAATTAAATAATAAAATAACTTATTTTCATGTTGTTATATCATTTTAAAATATTATTTAAGTAAGAAATAAGAATATTAAAGATTTAAAGGACTATTTCATAAATAAAAAAGTTCAACTCTAAAATAGAGTAATGTGTAAGATTACTCCATAAATAAAGTAACCCTAACCATTACTCCATTTTGGAGTTGGAAATGGAGTGGGGTTGGAGATGATTTTACTCCAAAATGATATTTGGACTAGAAAATAGAATAGGATCGAAGATGCTCTTAGGTGACGTTCCAGGAGGCTGATTCTGCCACCATAGCCGTGGCAGATCCTAATCCATTGATCGACGGGAGAAAAGCCAATTGTAATATTGCTTCTTTTGGACGGCCTCGACCATCTCCACCTAGAGGTTTGTGTTTCAAACTATTTTTATTGTTGATGATTATCTCTTATTTGATGATTTTTGTTTTCATCTTTGCTTATTAATATTGTTTGGTACGTTATCAAGAGAATAGTTTATCTTTTTGTTGTTCGTCTTTTATCATGTAACGTTAACGATATTAGCTGTAACCTTTGAAATAATTAGAATAAGTACATTGTTCAATGATGTTTGTTCATTGATGTTATGTGCGTAGTGTAGATATACAAAAAAAATGTGACGGACCAATCTTTTTTTTTAATAGACTACAAACTCTTGTTAAAAATAATTCTTCCAAAAAAAAATATCATAGAAATTTAGAAATGCTAATTTTGAATACTAGAGTACCAATGTGAATTCCATAACAGATATTTTTGTGTGTCTCTTTCATTATAGGGCAAACAAGAAGTCCGAGTCAGTACCAAAGTGAAGGACCATCAGCCTATACGAGGATGGCTGCACCGCTGCCACCGGCTGCAGCTGCCCACCAGCTCATGTATCCTTCCTATGGGTGAGTTAGTATATATTTTTCTTTATTAACTGGCTCCAATGATTCAAAACCTCACGTACATAGTCTAGGAGAGAACTATAAATGTTTTGCATAGATACGGAGATGATGGTCCGTTGCGATTAAAATGGTAGGAGACAATTTAATGCGTCCCTGGAGCCACTTGTTGTCAGGCTGTAAATATCATAACATGAATATATAGAGATATTAAAGCCTGCATTATATCGAAATATAAAAAGAAAGTCCCCTAGGAGTTGATAAACCCTTAACGTGCAAGAGGGTAAGACTAAAAGAAGATACAAATTAGAAAGTGTTTTATATAAGGGACACTTTATATAATAATGTTTCAAATACAATATTTAACAAGTAATTTTCCGAATATTTGTTATAAATTAAGGGACATTGAATTCTTCGTTTTTCAGGTACACCTATAACCCTGATCAATACCACCCAGTCAGTTTCTCTTTCTCTCCCCCTACATTCTTATGATACAGACGCACATATATACACTGACATACCCAACATAAACATAAAACAAAATCGAGTTTAATCTTGAAATGCAAGATACGAAGTTAATAATGGGATTTTACGTACAATGTATGCTGCACATGTCGACCACTTACATAATGCATTAAAAACATTAGCACATGCATGTTTGTTGTAACACATATGAGGATGATCATATTATATACGCATGCTACAGGCACTGTACAACATACAGTTGCAACAAGCACAGTACTATTATCAACAGCAGCAACAACTATATGGAGGAGGAGCAACATCACCATCTGCAGCAACCATAATGCCTTCTCCTTACTATTACGACTATTCTCTTCAAACTCCTAGAGTGCCATACCAACACCATCATCCTCATCTTCCTCAACCGCACAACCCTCAACAACAACAGCATCAACGGTTTACTTCTCCTTCTTTCCTCGTTTACCCATCCAGTTCATCTTTTTCACCTCCTCTCCAAGGATTACTTTCTTCTTCCGAAGGTGCGTATTTACCTTCTTTTTACTATTTTTACCTGCTATCAATCCTACATTTAAAGTGAAAAGACGATGATAAAATTTTCACAAGAATTCTTAAAAGTGATAAATATATTGATTGCTGACCTAGTAAATTAAATATGTTTGTTGTCACCGCTTGTCAATAGAAAAAAATGTCATTTGAAATAGGTTAGGAAGAGTCATTTACGTGTTAGAAACCGAATTTTGAATTAAGATTTAGTCTAACTTGATAACTGACATGGGTACAGTGTAGTCATCTCGAGAGTACGTTTTTAAAAAGCCTAAATCTGAACTAAGATGTGGTCCAATCTAATGAGTAATCGAAATGGGTCAAATCATTCACAAATTCGTTTTAAAATTAGTGAAAATCTTTTTGATCATTCATGCACGTACATTGATTTCAATGTTGTTCCAAACTTACAAAGAAACAAATCAATTAAGCACTCTATTAAGTAAAAAAAAATAGGGGTATGGGTTTCGACCAAATAGGTGAAGAAATAGAAAAGAAAAGGAGGTGAATTATAGAGATAATGACATATATTTTAGAGATAATGATGTACTTTATATTAGTAGTTATCTTTAGTACGTCGGTTATGACCACCACTTGTATATATACTCTGTTTCTATGTTAATACAAGATACACTTTCCTAAATCTCATATGATATCAGACTTAAACGATCTCTGAACCAATTTTTTTTTCTAAACGCTTCCGCATACAATTTTTTTTTCTACTCGTGATTGAATCATGGCTTCTACCTCTTCTTCTGCTACCTCTGATGTTACTGGTTCTCTTCCACCTGAGAATCAAACTTCATCTGCTTCTACCGTTATTACTCCTTACAAACTTCATCCTTCTGATAATCCGGGTGTTCTGATCACAGCTGTTATTCTTCGTGGCGACAATTATTCTGAGTGGGCTACAGAGTTTTGGAACTCTCTTCAAGCCAAACAGAAGATTGGTTTTCTTGATGGCTCTATTGTTAAACCTACTACGAATCCAGATCTCTCTCTGTGGACAGCAGTGAACTCTATGATTGTTGGTTGGATGCGCACCTCCATTGACCCTACCGTACGCTCCACGGTTAGTCATGTTCCTGATGCATACTTGTTGTGGGAGTCTCTCAAGAGACGCTTCTCCGTGAAGAACGCAGTTCGGAAACATCTTCTACAGGACGACATTACCAATTGCAAACAAGATGGAGAGACTGTCTTAAAATATTATGGTAGGCTTTCAAAGCTCTAGGAAGAACTGCAAAACTTTCAGACCTCGCAAACATGTTCATGTGCGGCCTCTGCAACTATAGACCGGGAGAAAGAAGAAGCTAAACTTCACAAATTCTTGTTTGGACTAGATGACTCCCGTTTTAGCGCCATTCGATCTCAAATAATTGATGAAGAACCTCTTCCTGATCTGAACTCAGTCTACTCTCGTGTTATACGAGCTGAGCAACTACTTCATTCGTCTCGATCTACTGAGTTGAAGCAAGACATTGTGGGTTTCTCGGCTAAAATAGAGCCCAACTCCTCTGCTTTCTCGGCTGCTACTACTACTACTCCTCCTCGAAGTCGTGATCCAAACAGATTTTGCACTCACTGCAATCGCAAAGGACATGAGGCTTCTGAATGTTTCCTACTTCATGGCTACCCAGACTGGTATAATGAGCAGCAACAACGTACCTCCGACACTAATGCGAGAGGTCGCGGTGGTCGTGGAGCTCCCAACTCCAGTCGTGGACGTGGTCGATCTAACTCTACTCGTGGTGTCTCTGGCAACACTGCAGCTTCTTCCGATCAGATTGCTTCACTGATCAACCTTCTTCAGCAACAACAGACCCAGCTCTCCTCTGATCGTATGTCCGGTAAAACAAAATTATCTGATGTTATTATTGATACATGGGCTTCACATCACATGACTGGTGATATTAGTCTCCTTCGTGATGTCCACGATATTAACCCATCAGCAGTTCTGTTTCCAAACGGACGGGCATCTCGTGCTACACAATCGGGCACTTTACAAATAAGCAAAGATCATTTTTTACTTGATGTGCTTTATGTGCCTGATTTTAATTGCACCTTGATTTCTGTTTCGAAACTTCTCAAACAGACAGGATGTATTGCAATCTTTACTGACACTTTGTATGTTTTACATGACCGTTTTACGAGGACCCTGATTGGAGCAGGTGAAGAGCGAGAGGGTGTGTATTACTTCACGGGTGTCACAGTGGCTACTGCTAATCGGACTTCAAAAGCTCAGTTGTCTTCTTCGGTTCTTTGGCATAGAAGATTGGGTCACCCTTCCTATCAAGTGTTATCTTCATTACCGGCTTTAGATAGTTTTCAGTTTGATTTTGAACACGCTAGTCCGTGTGAGATTTGTTTTCGTGCTAAACAGACTAGAGATGTTTTTAAAGAAAGTTTTAATAAAGCAGAGGAACCTTTTGCATTAATTCACTGTGATGTTTGGGGGCCTTACCGAACTCCAGCTTCTTGTGGCTCAGTTTACTTTCTTACGATTGTTGATGACTTTTCTAGAGCCGTATGGATTCATCTCATGCTAGAAAAATCAGAGGATCCACGTCTGATTCAGAACTTTTGTGCAATGAGTGTTCGTCAATTTGATAAAACAGTCAAGACATTTCGTACAGATAACGGCACATAATTCTCTCCTCTTAAAACTTACTTTCGCCATGAAGGTATACAACATCAGACGTCTTGTGTCGCCACACCTCAACAAAATGCGCGAGTTGAAAGGAAACATCGACATATCTTAAACGTCGCGCGCGCTTGTCTCTTTCAAGCAAGACTTCCAGTCATGTTCTGGGGGCAGAGCATTCTCACTGCTGCACATCTCATAAATAGAACTCCTACACGATTACTTGGTGGCAAATGTCCCTATGAAATAATCTACGGCAAACCTCCTAAATATGAGTCTCTTCGTGTCTTTGGTTGTCTATGCTTTGCACAACGTCAACCTCGTACGAAGGATAAGTTTGGTGATAGAAGCCGCAAATGCATCTTTGTTGGCTACCCTTACGGTAATAAAGCCTGGAACGTCTTTGATCCCTCTACCTCTGAATTCTTCACTTGTCGAGATGTCATCTTTGTTGAGGATCAGTTTCCCGGTTTTACTATCGAAGAACATGTGTCACCTCCTCTACCCTTACAAGATGTTGCTCTCGATGATTGGCTTCTACCCTCTCCCACCACTACTACTTCTTCTACCCCTACCACCACTACTACTCATGTTCCTGCTTCTACACTTACTTCGCCTCCACCTGCAGTCGTTCCTGATACAGTTGCAGAGTCTATTTCTACTCCTATTGATGATGACTTGTCTCCACCTGTGTCTGGTTCTCCACGGTCATCTCCTCCTATAACACCTATGATCTCTGAGCCTACTAGTCCTGGTCTTCCTGTCGTTCTCGGTAGAGGACTTCGTCAACGACAGCCTTCGGTCTTGCTCAAGAACTACGTTACTAATGCTGCTGCTTTTACTAATACACATCTCTCTCTCGCTCCAACTAGCTCTGATCAAGGTCTCTCGTCTGCGGTTCCAGGTAACACTTTGTATCCTATTGCTAATTACTTATCCAAAGTAACCTTCTCTGCGAGTCATGCAGCTTTCTTGGCCAATATTACTACTCTGGTTGAACCTCGGTCGTATCAAGAAGCTGTGGAAGATGAAGAGTGGCGTGATTCTATGGTTGAAGAACATGATGCTCACGTCCAGAATGGAACTTGGGATGTCACTACCTTACCACCAGGAAAGAAAATTCTCGATTGCCGGTGGGTTTACAAATACAAGTTTCATGCGAATGGGAAAATTTCCAGACGCAAATCTCGTCTCGTTGCTTGTGGTAACCGACAAAGAGAGGGTATTGATTACAAGGATACTTTTGCTCCGGTTGCAAAACCTTCTACTGTGCGTATACTACTTCGGGTTGCTGCTGCCAGGAAGTGGGAGATTCATCAAATGGATGTTCACAATGCTTTTCTACATGGAGATCTTCAAGAGGAGGTTTACATGTGTCTCCCACAGGGCTTTCGCGGTTCTGATCCTACTAGAGTGGCTCGTCTTCGCAAATCAATCTATGGGCTCAAACAGGCTCTTCGGTGTTGGTTCTCTAAGCTTAGTACTGCCTTAAAGACTTATGGTTTCTTACAAAACAAGTCTGACTACTCTCACTTCGCTCTCATTCGTGAGAAGATTCATCTACACATTCTGGTATATGTTGATGATTTTATCATCACCAGTAATGATATTTCTACTCTCCAGAAGTTCAAGAACTATCTTGGTGAATACTTTCATATGAAAGATCTTGGCAAACTGAAGTACTTTCTAGGCATTGAAGTGGCTCGCAACAGTGAAGGTATCTTCCTTTCTCAGCGCAAGTATGCGCTTGACATAGTCGCTGAATGTGGGCTCCTTGGTTGCCGTCCTTCTGCTACTACTATTGAGCTTAACCATAACCTCACTCGCTCGGTTGGTCCGTATATCACTGAACCACAAAAGCACCGAAGACTTGTTAGGAGGCTCATCTACCTTACTTTTACTCGCCCTGAACTGTGTTACACAGTGCATATCTTGTCTCACTTTATGCAGAATCCACTGCAGGTTCACATGGATGCTGCGATGAGAGTGGTTAAGTATCTTAAGGGTTCTCCTTCTCAGGGCATTCTACTGCGCTCTGATACTGATCTTCATGTCACCGCCTATTGCGATGCTGATTGGGGTTCCTGCACTCTGTCTCGACGTTCTTTGAGTGCCTACATTGTGCTCCTTGGAAGCTCGCCAGTCACTTGGAAAACAAAGAAGCAGGATGTTGTCTCTGCGTCTTCAGCTGAAGCTGAATACAGGTCTATGGCATATGCTTTGCGTGAGTTAAAGTGGGTCAAGCAAATAATTAATTTCTTCGGTATTGTTCATGATGAGCCGATGAGTTTATACTGTGATAGTAAATCTGCAATCTATATAGCTGCAAACCCTGTTTTTCATGAGAGGACGAAACATGTCGAACGAGATTGTCATCAAGTACGCGATGCTGTCGAGGCCAAGTTGATTACTACAGAGCATATTTCTACTAAAGAACAACCGGCGGACATGTTGACTAAGGCTTTGCCTTCTTCTACTTTCACTTACTTACTTCACAAGTTGGGGATTCAAAATCTTTCACCGCGGGGGGGGTATAGAAATAATGACATATATTTTAGAGATAATGATGTACTTTATATTAGTAGTTATCTTTAGTACGTCCGTTATGACCACCACTTGTATATATACTCTGTTTCTATGTTAATACAAGATACACTTTCCTAAATCTCATATGAATGATTGGAGAAGAACAGTGAATGAAGGATCCATGTGGAATGAACTGTCTATTTTCACAACATTGGTATATGAGTCTTTTCTCCATCTGTTGTCAATTTGGTCGCCATGCCAGTGAAGCCACCACACACTGACAATATCTCTCCACACACATATATGTCTTATACAGTGTGTGTGTGTGTTTGTGTGGATTGTGTCTAAAACGAATAGTGGTCGTTTCAATTGTTTTTTTTGTCACCTTTTTCAATTTAAGGATTAATTTTTTTTAACAGAAAATTGAATAATACTTTGCTTAAGATTCATATAAATCAGGCTAAATTGCAATTAGTATCTGGTTCAATTGTTTTTTTTTTGTCATCTTTTTCAATTTAATGATTAATTTTTTTTACAGAAAATTGAATAATACTTTGCTTAAGATTCATACTCCC
Organism: Raphanus sativus; assembly: GCF_000801105.2. Lineage (NCBI taxonomy): Eukaryota > Viridiplantae > Streptophyta > Magnoliopsida > Brassicales > Brassicaceae > Raphanus > Raphanus sativus. The sequence goes on from NC_079517.1 coordinate 14,350,415, forward strand.
TCCGTTTCAAATTATATGTCGTTCTATAGCAAAATTTTTGTTTTAAAATAAGTGTCGTTTTCGGTTTTCAATGCAAAATTTATTGAAAATATTATCTATTCTATTTTTATATTGGTTGATGTGTATTGGTAATAGTATTTTTATTTTGGAAATATGTAAAATTAAATGTTTTCTTAATCTGTGTGCAAAGACTTAGAACGACAAATAATATGAAACGGAGGGAGTATAAATCAGGCTAAATTGCAATTAGTATCTGGTTTATGGTATTATTTTTGGTCTTCTGCAGAATCTGAAGCAGCCCAACAAGTGTCAGCAGAAGTTGAAGCAACAACTGCACCTGAAAGTACATCCAGCAACAACAGAAAACCAACTTCTTCTTGATCTTTTTCATTTTCCCAATTTTTACAATCTTCACATTTGTCTCTCTTAAGAGATTCAAAAAAGAAAGGAAAAGGAAAGAGCTAATTCATTTATTTCTCCAGAGATATGACTTGAGCGCCAAGAAAACCACCCAAGACTGCCAAAAGTGTCTTTATAACTCTTGTCATAGGTTTTCTCTGTTTTTTTTCCTTCTGACGGAATCTATATGAAAATCCAGAGTTCTTCAAATTCTTCTTATTCGTTATTTTTATTCTAATAATTTCAACTTTATGATATATGATTCGTACTCCTGCTTCAGTGCTTCTCCTATATATTTTTGCTTCTAGTTTTTTTTTTTTTTAAGTTTCAACATATATAATTCAAGTAGAAAATAAAAATTGTAGATAAATTGATTGAAATACACTAAGTTGGAAACTATTTTTGAAAAATACATTTAATCAAAAATACCATAAATTTTGAATTTAAGATTTAGTGGTTATTTTTTAAGGTTTAGTATTTAGAGAGTCAATTTGAATTTATAAACTTTTATTAATAATTCTTAGACATTTATAAATTATTTATGATAATTAATTTCGTTTTTATAATAAATTTAATGTATTTATGAAAAAATTAAAGATAAATTTGAAAACTAGTATCAAATTTGAAGTGAAGTTAGAATCCTCTCAAAATTGTATGTATATTTATTGCAGGTATATCCTCTTCCTTTTTTTTGATCAACGTGCAGGTATATCTTCTAAAATTGTGATTATTTTTGTAATATTCCAGTTAACTTTCATTCAAAACTCAGATAGTAGACATTTTCGTGACATTGAGACCTAGAAGGCAAATAAAAAATACAAAGATTTAAGTCCATGAAGTTCTTAAACCCATATTTAAGCCAAATGCACTGAGAATCAAACACATCAACATAACATTCAACCACTGCGTTTAAAATAATCAAAGCTATATAGATCATTACAATCGCGTTTGTGCAAAGTTCATGAACATGCAATCTCCTTTAGTATTGAGAATAATTATAAATGGTCATAAAGTGCAAACGAAATCACCAGTGTCGATATCATCGTCATAATCCACATCCAAATCATCAAGATCCATGCTACTTCCCATAGCACCACTACCGCTATCACCAGAGCCACCAGCACCGGAGAGTCCAGAAGCTCCAGTGATCACTTTACGAGCTTCCTCAATGATCCACACTATCTCTTCCTCTGATTGAGACGGGTCATTACTTCTCGATGATCCTTCCGACATATCAACCGGCAAATTCTTGAGAAACCAAGAATGATTCTTGATCTCCTCCATAGTTATTCTCTGTCCACCAATCAAATATTAGTTTGAATCAAAGCTTAAAACCATCATATCCTGAAATATTGGGGACCATTACTAATTACAAATTTTTAAGAATTTAATAATTTTTAATATAAGTCGGAGCCTAAGTATATATATTAAGTTATTAACCGTTGAAATTTTGAAGGTCCCATGTCAATATTTCACTTAGCTATGCATATAACCGACTATGCAGTTAAAACAGAGAATCAAGATAGTATATATTATCTACCTTTTCAGGGTTGGCCAGGAATATTCGAGAGAGAAGATGTTTGCATAGATCAGAAACTCGGACATAGTCAGGTATAGAGTACTGCGCCCTCAGGATCCGACCGATGGTCTTCCTGAAATCTTTAGGATCAGAAGGATCTTCAAAAGGGTAAGCACCAACGAGCATGACATACAAAGTGACTCCACAAGACCAAACATCAGCAATCTTGCCATCATATTCTCTTTTCGAAAGGACTTCAGGTGCAATGTAAGCAGGTGTTCCTACTGTTGTCTTTGGTTGCGAGTGAAGAACTCCCGACTTTGAGTATCCAAAATCACAAATCTTTACACGCGGTGCGGTACTTCCATCTAATAGCGTATTCTCTAGCTTTAGATCTCTATGGCAAATTTGCTTATTTCATCAATTTAAAAAGAAAACAAAAATTGAAGAAAGTATTTTAATTTCATTGCAAAAAAGGAAAAGCAAAATGTGAAAACATGTTTTATTTATTTAAATGGAATGATTCTCTTACAAGACTATGACAGTAACTAACTCCTGATATCAGCTGCTGGAAGAAGAACCTTGCCTGAAACCATAGATTATACACAAACTTCCTTATTAGGCTCCTTTTTTTTTGTTAAACAAGGTTTATTTACATACTGACTTTTTTTTATCAAAACATAATAAATAAATAAAAGAGTTACCTCATCTTCGCCAAATCTTCCGGCACTACAGATTCTTTCAAAGAGTTCTCCTCCGGCGGCATATTCCATTACTATAGCCAAATGTGTTGCCGTCAACAGAACCTTATTATAGAACAAGAAAATACAATTGTTAATTATGAAGAAGTAATGTAAGGTAAAATTAATAAAAGAAAGAAAAAAAATTACATGGTTGTGTATACCTCCTTAAATCTTATTATGTTGGGATGGTTGAGTGACCTATGGTTCATGATTTCTCTTTGTACATGTTCATCAATCTTCATAACATCCATACAAATAAACATATTAGATCATACTTATTTAACCTGAGATCACATAGAGAGTGGGACGAGAGTGAGTGAGAGCGCTAACGTACCTTATGGCCTCTCTCGATGAACTTAATAGCGAAAAGCTCTTTAGAAACTTTGTCACGAACAAGCTTAGCTACTCCGAAATTACCAGATCCAATATCCTTCACTATGTCATACCTCTCCATGTTCTGTAACACAACAACGAAGCTTCTTCTCTGTTTCTGTTTATGCTCTCTTCTCTGAAAAGTATCACTTTATAGGGACAGGGCAGAGAGGAAGCAATCAAACACACGTGTATATATATATGTGTATATATAAGAGAATCTTAGAGAGAGAAGTGGAACCGAGACAAAGCTCCTCTGTTCTTGTTCAGAAAAGCTGAAGAACCAACTAAATTAATTGGAGGAGAGACATCTTGAAAGAGATTACTTAATCAAAAAGGAACAAACTTTTGGAAGTATGTCACCGGAATTTTAGGAAATGATGTGATAATAATGCAAAGCGATTAAAGATTGATCACACATTTTTTGATTTGATCTTCTTGGGAAGCTGCTTAGCTTTTGGAATAGAGTCACTGCTTTTGACTTTGTTTGTTTGTATGTTTATGTGAGTAAGGATCGATGGAGAATTTGCCACGTGTTAAATGTGGTGGAATGTTTAAATTGCCAACTACTATTCCTGCCCTAAAAATTCTTTTATGTGTAATTTATTTTTGTTCACGTAAAATATCAAACACCAGTTAAAAGAGAAAATAATTATTATGAATGAACTACTTGGAGGGAAGTTTGCCGGCAAATTAAACCGGTGGTGGTGGCCTAATGGCGTTTGAGGGATTTAAAAAACTCAAAAAGGCGAATCCGGATTCAAATCCCACCGACCACACGGATATGAGCTATTGTTTTCGGCTCATTTGAATATCCAGGAGAGGGTCTATCCGTGGACTGTACCTCTACCGGGGGTTAAGCTTGTGTCATCACTGACCCGGGTTTAACCCTTTGTTAAGTTTCAAAAAAAAAAAAGTTTGCCGGCGAAAAAAAAAAGACGCTTTTTTGGGCAGAAAACAAAAAAAACTTTGGTGTGGTTGAGTCCAGCGGCATATTCGAGTATGCTTTTTTGATTGAGAAATGAGTAGACGAAAAAAGTTCTCCATGCATAAATTTGGAATATTGTATAAGAAATATTCATAAAGTATAATTGTGTAGAGCTTATATATGGTGTATTAATTTTTTTTTGTTATTGTAACTTATATTGTACGTTATATATGAGTTCCGAGATAAACTCAAGGATGTTTATGTGCAGCTTTTCTATGAAGAAAACAAAGCCGTTTATGCTGCATGAATTTGTGTAGCATGTGAAGATTCAGTTTGCAGAGGTGTTCTATATCAGTTCGCAAAATATTACATGAGGTAATAAAGGCGTGTTTCATGAAGTTGAAGCTGAATAGGAGTTCAGATTTATTGATGAGTGTGGGTTTCCTGAGTTAGAAAAGGAAAGATGATATATGGTTGAAAATATATGAACGTTTTTCTTAAAATAAAAAAAAGTTTATTTGAAGGTAAAGTTTTCCAATAAAGATAATGGAAAGTTATCTTAAGTGTATTTGGAAGATTTGGAAAGAAAGTTGAAGACTTGGAAAGCAAGTTAAAGACGTGGAGAATAAGTTCTGGTCTGCTATATAAGGAAGGATGTCCCTTATGAGAAAACTAGACCTCACATAAGAAAAAGATAGGGGTTTCATTGTATATTGGTGTTTGTATCTGCTTGGTGTCAAAGCAGTGTCTGAAGTAGTTTCCGATAGTATCTGATGTAGACTTAGTTTGGTGTCTTTGGTGTTGGCGCTTTGTCTGATGGAGTTAGCCATCGTGTGGAGCTCGTGTGTAGCTTCGTGTGTAGCTCGTGGTGAGGTGTGTGTGTTTGGAGGATCAATCGTTTTGTGTCACTGGTGTGCATTGGGTGCTTACGTACTTGGTGAAGTACTTCCGAGAAGTGGAAGATTGAAACATAGACTCAGAGAGAGTTTAAAAGGAGATTTCATTGAAGAGATCTAGAAAAGAACGTGTCAGGAGGGTTGTGCCTGATGTATGCGTTAGCAAATAATGATGTATTTGCATTCTTGTTCTAGGTTGATCTTTAGAAAAGAGTGGTAAACACTAGTGTGTGTTGTAGCATATAACAATTATAGATTACTTACTCCTTATTCTAAATCAATGAAATCTAGATAAAGTCCCGAGGATATAGGAAACAAATTCCATTAACAAACTTTGTGTGCTTTTACTTTCTGCACTTGTTTTTGTCGCCTCATCTACACCAATAGCATGAATCATGATTAATGTTTGTAAGTTTAAAGAGGAAGATGGTGTAAGTTCAAACACATTTAAAAGGACACGCAGTTTAGAGCAACTCCATCCGTTAGTGACCATGAGAAATAAATACAAGTACTATAATTATTCGGTTATAGTTTTTCTAGGCAGCAAAAACACTAATTTCTTCTCATGTGTCGATATCTGTCTTTAAGATATCTAGACAGTTTCTTAAAAATTCTAAAATGAAAACTTCTGATTATATACTTTTCTTTTTAAAATGGTGATAGTTTCTTCTACAAATTGATGTTGGAGAGGAGTTGCACCACGTGCCATTTCAGTGATGCGCTCCAAAAAATGCCCAATGACTGACTGATAAAGATTTGTGCGTCGATGCCTTTAAGTTCAAAAAAAAAAGATTTGTGCGTCGATCCACCGTTCGACGTAAGAAGATCGATCATGTCAGCACGGACTTTTTCTTTATTCTTTGGAGAGAAATGAAAAAATTCCAAACAGGCCCACAGAAATAGAGAAGGACGAACCCAACGGCCCATATTCAATATTGGTTCCAAGTTTCACTCGTTTCCTTCCTCTAAAACGCGTTCCCTCATTAAAAAACGCATTTATCGCGTTCCCTCTCGCTTGACCTGACCTACACAACGATTCTCTAATCAAAGAATCCAATCCAATCACATCAGATCTCTGAAGAAGAAGATGGCGGTTTCTGCGCGTGAGGAGTTCGTGTACATGGCCAAGCTCGCGGAGCAAGCGGAGAGGTACGAGGAGATGGTGGAGTTCATGGAGAAAGTCTCCGCGGCCGTCGACGGCGACGAGCTCACCGTCGAGGAGCGAAACCTCCTCTCCGTCGCCTACAAGAACGTGATCGGCGCTCGCCGCGCCTCGTGGCGCATCATCTCGTCGATCGAGCAGAAGGAGGAGAGCCGCGGCAACGACGACCACGTCGCGGCGATCCGCGACTACAGATCCAAGATCGAGACGGAGCTCTCGGGAATCTGCGACGGGATCCTCAAGCTCCTCGACTCCAGGCTCGTCCCCGCCGCCCCTTCCGGCGACTCCAAGGTGTTTTACCTGAAGATGAAGGGTGATTACCATCGCTACTTGGCTGAGTTCAAGACTGGTCAGGAGAGGAAAGACGCCGCCGAGAACACTCTCTCCGCCTACAAATCTGCTCAGGTATTCTCAGATCTAGGGATTCGATTCGATTGATTTTAGGGATTTGCCATCGTCTAGAATAGAAAAAGATCTTTAGATTCGAATTGATTTAGGGATCTTTGAGCTTTGAGATTGTCTTTGGTTTCGATTTTGAGCCTTTGTTTGGGACTCTCTTTACAGGATATTGCGAATGCTGAGCTGGCACCAACTCACCCGATCCGTCTAGGTCTGGCATTGAACTTCTCTGTGTTCTACTACGAGATCCTTAACTCTCCTGATCGTGCCTGCAGCCTCGCCAAACAGGTACTTGATTCCACGTATCTGTCAAGTAATCACCATCCTTTGAATATAAGCACTTGCTTTGCTTAACTTTGTTGTTGTGTATGTATCACGAAGGCCTTTGATGACGCGATAGCAGAGTTGGACACACTAGGAGAAGAGTCGTACAAAGACAGCACCTTGATCATGCAGCTTCTCCGTGACAACCTCACTCTCTGGACATCCGACATGCAGGTATAATAATCTTTTCAATACTTCTTCTATTTTGTCGCAGTTTCATGGGCTAAGGGTGGATGATATTTTTACTAGGATGATGCTGCGGATGAGATCAAGGAAGCATCTGCTCCAAAACCAACAGAGGAACAGCAGTAACAATCTTTTGAGTCCAACCTCTGCTAAGTTTCTCTTCTAGGTGTTTGAAACTTTGTTCTCTTTCGTCCATATGTTTCCTAAGTCGTCGTCGCTTGCCGATTTACTTTTTATTCATGCATCATAATTTCTGGCAAGTCTGAACCATCAATCATCTTTTTTATCTCAGTTGCTTGATTTTCTTTTTTCTTGCCTCTGTTTTTGTGGGTTAATGATTTCAATGTCTGCTATCGAACATTGCTTCTGTGTGTTTCTCATCAATTTGAAGATACTCTTGTCTCTCTCATCTTGTTAAGCGAGTTACTTTCTGAAATCAATCATCCAATTTAATCATGTAATACCTTCTCTCACCAGCGAACCAAATATACATAAATATTAAAATATCCGATTTGTATAGAGAACTACAAAACCGTAACGGTATTCCATTTGATTGATATTCTAGGGTGTTAATGTACTTTCTTTTTCCTACTATTTGTTTCTGACATGAACAAGCTTAACGAATAAAAGAATTAAAAAGTAATTTGAGCTTTAAACAAAAATAACCATCCACCAGTAACGGTGTCTACGAAAGTGCTCTGTCATGGCAATCGTAAGACGCCCTTTCAATTCTGGCTGACAAGATGTTTCCCTTTTCTGCTGATCAACGAAGGACCTTTGTATTTAGGGCTAGTAAGCGGCACCGTCTTTCAGAACGAGTTTGATCATGAGAGAAGATCAGTTTTCTTCTATAGCTATGGTTAATGCCTTAATGGTCTTGGTGTAGAAGGAGAAGAAACAATTTTCCTTTTTAATTAATTATAAAAATTGAACTTTTGATTGGTTTAGTTGATTTTAAATTGTTAGTTAAGAGTAAACTATTTGAAACCAATAAACCAATTAAAATTATCGTTTATGGATATTTACTTTCGAAATAAATTTTTGTAATTTTCAGTTCATAAAAATCTAACATAAGATCATAGTTTGGTGGTGATATAATGTTATATAATAGTTATTGCGGAGAAATACATCTTCAATGAAAATATAACATGGGACGTTCTGCATATGAATCTAGTTGATTCCTAAAATCTTCTTCCGATAGTCAGAGACTGACTTTAGCACCTTATCAGAGTCGGGCAAGACCTTAGCCACACTTTCTCTCTTCAAACACCTCTCTGCCCAAGCAATTAACTTAGGATACTCTGCCACAATGCTGAAATTTGCAATCACCTCGTACGTACGGAACCAACTGTAGAATCCTATAAAGGCAATGTCCACGAGCCCAAACTCGTTTCCACCGAAGAATGATTTGTCTCCTAGCTCCGAGTCAAGGGTCTTGAGTACTTCGATGAACTCCATCTTTGCTGCCTCTTGTTTCTTCCCTGTTTCTCTATGTAAACCTTTGCAGGGTCCGCTCGTCTGATCCCATACAACAATTAGCAACATATATTGAACTATTATTTTCATTTTTAATACTACTGATATAATGTTTTAGGGAAATGAAATATTTCGACTTATTTGTTATGATCATAATGTAAGTGAAGCATGTTGTTTATTTTCAAGCAGAGACGGTTCATGAGATCTAGATCTATAGAAAATTTAGTAAAAGGTTAAACATATAACTTTTAAAACTTTGGGATTTTATTTAGGCTTATGTTTCATTAGAACCGGTCTTGTCTTTATGTGTATATCCAAAAGCATAAAAGAATGAGTAATAAGTGATTATAACGAAGTGAAATATTCCAGATTAAGTTTATTTATGATGATTATAATGTAAGTGCAATATATTGTCTATAGAGCAGCAGTTTCTGAGATTTTGGAGCTATAGATAATTTAGGGCGATAATTTAGTAAGAAGTTTAATAACTAGCTTTAAAAAAAAAATTGGGATCCTAGACTAATTTTTCACTAGGACCGGTCTTGTTTTTGTGTATAAAAAGCATAAAAACTGAGAATATGTAAGTTATTATAACGCAGATAACTCAAATAACCAAAAGGGACTAAAAGTAAAACCTTCTTGTCTATGTAGTCTGACCAGAATCTAGCCTGAGCTCTCTGGTAAGGATCAGATGGGAGAATAGGGTTTGTACCAGGCCAGACTTGATCGATGTACTCAACCTGTACTATGGATTCGCAGATGGGTTTGCCATTGTGAATCAAAACAGGAATCTTCTTGTGAATTGGGTTCATCTCAAGAAGCAAAGAGCTCTTGTTACTGAGATCTTCTTCTCTGTATTCATATTTCACTCCTTTTTCTTCCAGAGCAATCCTTGTCCTCATCCCAAACATGCTCGCCCAGTAATCCAAAAGAATCACCTCTTCTGCCATCTTTAGTTGTTGGTGAAGAAGAAAGGTTCTGAATGTTTTGGTAATTTATAGAGCCAAGAAAATGTGTTGTGTCCACTTATTGTATTAGTGTGCCCTAGTTAGGTGGGTGTGTCTACATAGAGTAATTCTTGGGTTCATTCCCTACGGTGAACCTAGAGGTTCACCCACCAATAGAAGTTCACCATTTTATATTTAATATTTTTTTAAAAAGAAATAAAATATTATCAAATTATATTATGTTTTTTTAAAAAAAATTAAAAGATAAAAGCTCAAGAATTAAAATAAAAAATAATAGTAGTTGAAAAAAAATATTAAAAAAAACTTTTAATACCATCAGCAAAATGTTAAACCCTAAACCCTAAATCCTAAATCCTAAACTTTTGGATAAACCCTAAACCCTTGGACAAATTCTAAATTTTTGATTTTTTTAAGTAATTTTAGTACCGTCAGCAAAAAACTAAACCCTAAACCCTAAATATTATACCCTAAATCCCTGGATAAATCTTAAACCTTTGGATAAATCATAAACGAATTTAAGATTTATCCAATGGTTTAAGATTTACCCAAGGGTTAAAGATTTATCCAAGGGTTTAGGATTTAGTATTTAGGGTTTAGTGTTTTGTCGATGGCATTAAAATTAATTTTTTAAAGTTTTTTTTGTTTCCAACTAATATTATTTTTTATTTATTTTTATCTTTTAATTTTAAAAATATGATAATATTTTGTTTCCTTTTTTAAAAGATATTGAATACAAAATGGTGAACCCTAGGAAGTGAATCCAAGAATTACTCGTGTATATATAATACGTGATTTTAATGAGAGTTACTAGATTTTGATCCGCGCTTGGATTTGTTTTCGAAATCAAATAAACTTTCTCAAATCATTTTTTTATAGATAATATATAGTTTGAGCATATTTATCCAAACTATGTATCGAACCATATACCAAAATGAAAACATGAAAGTAAAATTGAACTAATTTTATAAATAACCGAACAAATTATATATCTGAGAAAAAATCGAAAGAGTCTGATATGTGTGGTAACTATAGAGTAACCTCTTCCGCCATCTTTAGTTCTTGGTAAGGAAGAAAGAGTCTGATATGTGTGGTAACTATAGAGCCAAGAACATTGGTTTTGGAAGAATAAATGGACCTTCCTTTGAACTGAGGAACCACATTCTTTTGTCAAAAGTAACTAATATTCTTTAGTGAAAGATAAAACAGAGAACACACAACGTGAGATGGAATCAATTCACAAATAAAAGTTGAAAATTAGATTCACACAACGTGAGATGGAATCAATTCACAAATAAAAGTTGAAAATTAGATTTTTTTCTGTTACATCACACTGCATAAACGTTTTCATTAATTCCCAACTTCTTTTTAAAAAAAGAAGAGAAGAACAAATAGACCTCGTTAAGATTGAGGAACCCTACTATCTTGAGTGAGTTGCAATATTATTTAAAACTGAAAAAGACACAAACATGAAGGAGACAAAGAACACCGAACGTGTAATGGAATCAGTTTCACAAACCAAAGGTGAAAGAAAAGATAGTGATTCAGACACAATATATCTTTCGAATCTCAAAGGCGAACTCAACGATCTTCTCAGGGTCAGGGACAGAGTTAACCACACTGTCCCTCAGCAAACACCTCCTGGCTGAAGCCATAAGTGTAGGACACTCAGGTTCGATGCTGAAGTTACCGCATTTCTCAGATGCTTCGAACCACATGTAATAACCAGTCATGGCAATGTCTACAAACCCAAAGTTTTCTCCTCCAAAGTAGGGTTTGTCTCCAAGCTCAGATTCAAGAATCTTAAGTGCTTCAATATACTCTTTCTTGGCTGTCTCTTGCACCTCGCCTTTTGTTGACCAAATCTTATCCGCTGGCTCGTAAACCTACAGAACCAAACTGGTATTGGTTTCAAATATTGTCTCAAAATAATAACATGACTAGAATTTGGATAACCGCAGTATCGGTAACATTTTTAAAAGAAAATTATATTTGTCCTAAGCTGAAATAAAAGGAGTTAGTTACTCTTTAACACACTTTATTCTTTTTTTCGACATGTTAAGACACAGTCTGATAGAGGCACACTTTCTCCTTTTCTTCTCCATGTATTTTGACACCACTATCCTTTACGTTTGGTTAAGAGAAAGAAGGCACACATTCTTCTTTTTTTTATTTGAAGTTCTTGCTATTATTCATCTTATCAAATGCTTTGATTTGTTTTTTCCTTAAAATTTAATATATATAAAATAAATAAAATTTCACAAAGATCCACTTTCATATATATATTTTATATATTTTAAAAGATTATATAAAATGTATGGACATGGAAAATGTGGATAGAAAAATATGTTCATGTACGAAAAAATCATGAATAGAAAAAATAAAAAAATGTCCACACCAGAGCTCAGATCTCCTGGTCAACCTGTCGTCTTCTCCACAACAAAACTTGAACCTGCTTGTCGTTGCGTCATTCCCTCCAGACCAGAGCTCTCGGATTTACTCGTTATCTCTTCCGTCCACAGAATCTCAGATATTTGAAAAGAAAATGAGTACATAGAGATAACACTTTTTACCATGTATTTGTTAGCTGATTTTTTGTTTTATAACAAACATTTAGCTCTCAGTTACAAAAAAAAAAAAAAAAAAAAACAAACATTTAGCTCTTTTTTGGTGCAGTAAATTATATTTTCTTTTTCTTTACATTTTAACATTCGTTTTGATATATTTTATATAATTTGTAAATCAAACTTGTGGACACAAAAATCGTGGACAAGAAAAATGCTAACAAGAAAAAGTTTAGAAATATGGATAAACCGAGATCTCGGGTGGACATTTTTTCTTTATTTTTTCTATTCATGTATTTTGTACATGAACACAATTTTTTATCTATATTTTTCAAGTCCATATATTTTATATAATCTTTTTAAAATATATAAAACATATATATGAAAGTGGATCTTAAAATATAGAGAAAAAGAAATTACAATTTATTGCGAAATTATATTTGTTTTATATATATTAAGTTTTAAGAAAAAGCAAATAGAAACAGTTGATAGGATGAATAATAATATTTTTTTTTTAAACTAACCACTACAAAAATATCTGACTTTCATAAAACAAATTTCTATCCACATTTTTCATGTCCACATATTTTATATAATATTTTTAAAATATATAAAATATATATATGAAAGTGGATCTTAAAATATAGAGAAAAAGAAAATACAATCTATTGTGAAATTACTTTTTGTTTTATATATATTAAATTTTAAAGAAAAATAAATAGAAACATTTGATATGATGAATAATGAGAGAGATAAAGAGAGGAGAGCGGAGGGAGAGAGGAGAGATGAGAGAATGTAATCATGGTTAATTGTTTCTTGTCAGATTAATTTGGTATGGTCAATATTGAAAATATAAAAGACATTCTATAATCATAATGTGTTTTGCCAGCACGAAGTGTTTAAAGGTGTAATACAGAAGATGAAAAGTATCTTAGAAAGTAAAAAATCAAATAAAAGTTTGTGCCTTTATTCTAAATATAAAATTTTCAAAATACCATATATTTACAATTAAAATTCTCGCATAAAACTCTGCTTTAGACCGAGCATGACAGGATAAGTACCTTGGTATCAATGAAATCGACCCAGAATCTTGCTTGAGCTCTTTGGTAAGGATCCGAAGGGAGTAACGGGTTCTTTTGGGACCAGACCTCGTCGATGTACTGGACTATGTTCATGGATTCACAGACCGGTTTACCGTTATGGATCAGAACCGGAATCTTCTTGTGAACCGGATTCATTTGGAGAAGCAAGGGGCTCTTGTCCCTCAGATTCTCTTCTCTGTACTCAAACTCGACTCCTTTCTCTCTTAGTGCGATCCTCGCTCTCACACCGAATGGGCTTGGCCAGAAATCTAGAAGAATCACCTCATCAGCCATTATTGGCTAGTCTTGTAATAATCAAGATGTTTTAAAAAGACTCTGATGGTAATAAATACTGTAGCTATTTCATATCATTTCATATTGGATCAAATCTTCTTTGTTGTAGGAATAATGTTTTCTTTGTCAACAACTATTGTTAATTGAATTCAACAAGAATTGAAATTTTATATTAGGTTTTACAAAATGCTTAGGCCACTGCTTACGTCATTATACTTATGAGTTAAGATCTTTAAAATCTCAAAGTTTTTCTCTCCCAAAGAAGTCAACGTTGGAGCGTGACAAAACATTACTGAGACTTAAAGAATTAAAGAGCAAAACATCAACGCATAAAAAGAAGAACGTCCGAGTTTTAGAACAACACTCCACTTTACAGACGCGATCTGTATTGTTAGAAATACACAACATTCCAAAAGAGCTGAACTATTATCTTACTTAATCCCTATAGTTGTACCTTTTTTTTTTTACTTTGCAGTCTCATTAATCGAAGGTTTAGAAAATATTGGTGATGGAGAACTTTTTCTAATCTTTTTTAACTATTGTTTTCCATGAAAGCAATTTTAAAGCCAGAAGAACGTTTTACCAAAAAAAAAGTGAGCTTAACAAAATACATGATGAGATATGAAATGAAGTAGTTCATAGATTCTAATCAAGAAAATAAATGCAGGGAAGAAGATAAAGTGGTCACCAAGATAAAAACATGATTCGGGATTGATATTCATAAAGGATTGAAAGAGAGAGTTTGCGTGTTCTCTAGGTTACTCACAATTTCTTTTTTATACAAATCTAATTGTAATGAAAGCCTTGTTACAAAAAAAAAGTGAAAGCCTGATTACACAAATGGATCTATGACATAATATGGGGCTAGCTAAACATTGTTTTGGGCCTGTGGTTAATATTAGATTCATATGCTAATATTTTCAAAAGAAAGGATCCGTAGTGGAATCTCCACTCAAATTCTTTAATGTGAGGTAACTGAGCATAATCCTTTAAGTCTTTATAACGCACTATCTTTTCGGGTCAGTGCCATGCGTCATCGCTGTTACAGCTTTTATGCTAAAATCTTTCCCTACAACCAATCCTAAGGAACAAAAGAAAAACAACAAACAAAACCCTAACACAAAATAATGGATTAGAGGTATTTTTAGTGGACTCTCTAGAGAGTGCTTTATGTTGTTGCCATGCCTTCCCAAAAGCGACTGAGAACCCAACACGTTTTGTACTTAAAAGAAAAGAAAAGGTTCTTCCTTTTTCTGTTGGGCCATCACTACTTGCATGATCCTAACGTGGCCACCTACTCTATTTGTCGGTTTGTATTAATATTATTGTATATTGCGTTTGGTGGACTAGTTTACAATACTATCGGGACTGCTGAGGGGAAAAAATACAATATCTTCTCAATATTTTCTAGTGTGCAGCGAGAACGTAGCGACAAACAAACATGTCCCACATGTTCACGTTAAATATTTTGAAAGGGGTGCTCATCCAAGCGATTTTACTCTGATAACGATATTTGGAAACAAACTTTATTTTAAAATGCACTACTTAGGATCCAATACAAACCACCACACAAACACTGACGCTTGCCCTCACGTATTATTAGAAAACACACAAAAACCAAAGCTAAACGAGAACGAAAGCAGAGCACAGAATCATCAGAAACAGAAGACACAACACAAGGTTTAATTCAGCATCAGAGATTATTCTTCCTAAACTCAGCGGCGTACGCAACAATTTTCTCTTGGTCAGGGAGAGACTTAGACACGCTCTCTTTCTCCATACACCTCTTAGCCCAAGCAATCAGTTTTGGACTCTCTGCCTCGATGCTGAAGTTACCAAACTTCTCATATGCTCCGAACCAACTGTAGAATGTAATCAGTGCAATGTCTACATAGCCAAAGGTATCTCCACCAAAGTAAGGTTTGTCTCCAAGTTCAGCTTCAAGAATCTTCACTGCCTCAATAAACTCCTTCACCCCTGCTGCTTGTTCCTCACCTTTCTTTCCCCATATCTTGAATTGGGCATCACTAAACTGTATATCCATTGCACATTATAACAAAACGTCGACTTATTATTTTAGACAAAAAAATATATTAAATTCTCAGAGATCTCTTATTAAAACATCAAATAAGGTTTAAGACGAGTCTACAAACAAAACCAGTATTCTAAAATGTGGTTAAGATGTACATTATCCTGATTTCATGCTATATTTTATGCAGTTTAAATCGTATCTTTTCCGAGAGTAACAATTTGCAAACTTAACCAAAATTCATCTAAAGTCAAACTATTGGAAAGTTTTAATTAAAGACTTATGTAGGGTTACCTTCTTGTCCACGAAATCACCCCAAAACCTAGCCTGAGCTTTCCCGTAGGGATCAGAAGGGAAGAATGGGTTCTTGTCAGACCAAGCCTCGTCCACGTACTGGACAACATTGAGAGACTCGCATACTGGTTTACCGTTGTGGATCAGAACCGGAACCTTCTTATGAATCGGATTACTTTGGAGGAGCAAAGGGCTCTTGTTCGCGAGATCCTCTTCTCTGGCCTCGAACTCCACACCTTTCTCCCTCAACGCGACTCTAGCCCTCATACAGAACATGCTTGGCCAGTAATCAAGAAGAATCGTCGAGTTCGCCATTGGTTTTACAAAGAAATGATATGTTCTTGTTTTATGTTGAAAGTGAACAATAGAGGCAGTGTGTGGTTAAGAAAGGTGCGAGTGGATGGATAATGATTTTTATAGGGGAAGATATAGAGCATCTCCATCAGCTGAGTCATTACTCAAAGTATCTAAGAAAAAAAATTGTTATTGTCACATCACATAACTTTATTTAAAAAAAAAAGAAACATCAGAGCATCTTTTACGCAGTATTATATAACAAAATTAAATTTTAAAATAGAACAAGATGAATCGTACGTATTAATAGCGTATTTTAACAAAATCGAGAATTACTCGGCTAAGAAACGGATCTCGAGCTTTTCTAATGTATCTCCTCTTTTTTTTTTTCATTATTACTAATAAACACAAAAGATACTGGGTAGGAAGAACGATACTTAGGTTCACCCCTGAGGTGAACTTATGAATTCACCTCTTTCCTTATTTCAATCATATTACCATAAATATAAATGTCACATAAATAAATAAATTATAAATTACAAATAAAATAAACTTTAAATCATAAACTCTAAATTCGAACCCTAAAACCAAATCTTAGATCTTAAATTTTAAACCCTAAACCCTAAACCCAAACATATACCCTAAACCCTAAACTCAAACCTATACCCTAAACCCAAACTATATATCCTAAATCTAAATTTAAATCCTATACCTTAAACTCAAACCATAAACTCTAAACCCAAACTCCAAATTCTAAACCCTAAACCAAAACTCTAAATCCTAAATTCTAAACCTTCAACCCAAACTGTAAACCATAAACCCGAACTCTATACCCTAAAATGTATTTGAAAATACATTTGATGATCATTAACCTAAAGGTATTTGAAAATTTTGGGTTTATAGTTTACAATTTGGGTTTAAGGTTTAGGATTTAGGGTTTAGAGTTTGGGTTTAGGGTTTGGGTTTAGGGTTTAGAGTTTGGATTAAGGGTTTATGGTTTGAGTTTAGGATCTAGAATTTAAATTTAGATTTAAGATTTATGGTATATAGTTTGGGTTTAGGGTATAGGTTTGGGTTTAGGGTTTAGGGTTTGGTTTAAAATTTAAGATCTAAGATTTGGGTTTAGGGTTCGAATTTAGAATTTATGATTTAAAGTTTATTCTTTTGTAATTTATAATTTATTTATTTATGTGACATTAATATTTATGGCAATATAATTGAAATAAGGAAAGAGGTGAATTCATAAGTTCACCTCAGGGGTGAACCTAAGTATTGTTCGGGTAGGAAACCCCACTCTGGCCCAAGCATAAAACCTTTCACAAGTATGGAAGTATATTAAATCATTTTAGAAAAATATAATTTCCCGCGTACACAATATATGTTCCACAGGGCTATTAGCACTTCTTTTTGAACTAGATTAATCTACAATTTACTCTTATGAATGGCTTAGATTTAAGTCCAGTTAAATTTCTCTAGTCAATAACCAGCTTTCCATGCGAATTTCAGGATGCACATTTCTCTAGAGCTACACAAAAACAAGGCAATGTAATTGGTAACTTCGAATTAGTGGAGTTTAGAGCATGATTAACCCGAGTCTTAGTTTGGAGTTTTTAACTCTTCGACATTTTTTTATAACTTTGGGCTAAGAACTTGAGTTGCTAGTTTGCTATCTCGGTACTTGTGTTCACCTACTCTACTTGCTCGTTTGCATTATTGTAATAGTTAGGTGGTGTACATGTAACACGTGGTTTTGATTTAGGGCTTATTGCAAAAGTGACTCAAAACTTGAAGTCAAACACAAAACTAACCTTTTCTTTTGACTCATTTTTTTTTTGAGTTTTTAACCCCACATCTGCATTTTATCTACGAAAATGCCATTAACCTTTTTTTTTTCGAAAATGGCTTCTTTACTGTCTCAACCACATTTTCTTCAAGTATTTACAATATTGCCACTGCCATGAATAGTGGGAACAACCTTGTACGAACTGTTTGGAGCTTTTAATGCCCTTTAATGCACGTAAATCTCTTAACACTCTCTTTGTTTCAATTGTTATGAACTAAAAACAACATTTCTTTCACTTTCTCTCCATATTCATCCAAAAAACTCAAGCTTTTGATTCAAAATATGGGCGATGGTTGACAGAGCCATATTTCTTTCGTTTTGACTTACGGTTGCTTTCGTTTGAGGTTCTGGGTGGTTGGAGAAGACCCTGTGTGCAAACGAAGTCATCTCACCTAGTTTAAGGTACGAATTTGAATTTTTTTCAAAATCTGTTCGCGTAGAAGACTTACTTGTAAGTCTTCTGTATGTAGAAGACTTACTGCTGAGTCTTCTGGTCAAACGGACGACTTAAACTAAGTCGTCCAGCTTTGTTTGTTGAAAATAAACACTCCAGACGACTTATAAGTCGTCTACGAGAAACATGCTAGTTTTGCATTTGACCGAATCGTGGCAGATCTTTGACTATTTCTGGACGACTTATAATTCAGTCGTCTCTGGGAAAGTTAAAATTTCAATATTTTATTAAACTAGACGACTTACGTGTAAGTCGTCTTAGGTTAGTTTTGTAGTTGAAAAATAAAACTTCATAATTTAACTTTTACCAGACGACATATTATAAAGTCGTCCCGTCAGAAGACTTAATTTAAAGTCGTCCGGGAAAAGCAAAGTCGTCCAGAATTTTTCCCAATTTTCTGGTCAAACCTTGCTTATCCCGGACGACCTTAAATTAAGTCGTCTAGCTGGACGACTTTTAGTTAAGTCGTCTGGAGAAAGTTAAATTTCAAGTTTTATTTTTCAATTACAAAACTAACCTAGGACGACTTACATGTAAGTCGTCTAGTTTGAATAAAATATTGAAATTTTTACTTTCCAGAGACGACTGAATTATAAGTCGTCCAGAAATAGTCAAAGATCTGACACGATTCGGTCAAATGCAAAACTAGCCCGTTTCTCGTAGACGACTTATATATAAGTCGTCTGAAATTTTTTTTTTAACAAACAAAGCCGGACGACTTAGAATTAAGTCGTCCCTTTTAATTTTCAATTGCAAAAGTGACCTCTTTAGACGACTTACCTTTAAGTCTTCTGGACGACTTAATTATAAGTCGTCTGCGATAATGTTTATTGAACTTCTTCATTTTCTCTATGTTTACTAATGTGTTTTATTTTGAATATTTGCAGATGATTTTTAAGTTACATGCAGTGTATGGACAATGGTTGTTGAGAGATTTCCGTTGGGATTTTGTGGTTGATGATCTCAAAGGAGCAAGATTGTTTTTATTGAATGAAGATTCAACACATGCTGAACTTGTTGCAATGGCTCAAGAAGATTATAACCTGGACATGAGATCAGTGACTGTGGTGATTAGCTACTCATTACCAGCAGAAATGATGATGACTCCAGGCAGTCCTCCCATTCATGTTACAAGTGATAGACAAGTTCGAAACTTGCTCGAGATACTCAAAACGCATAGAGTATGTCTTTGTGTATCAAGCCGCAGCAAGGTGGAAACGGTTTCAGAGAAAAGAGAAGAAGCTGGTGAATGGGAAGAAGATGTTGGTGATAATAATGAAGCTGGTGAATGGGAAGAAGATGTTGGTGATAATGATGAAGCTGATGAATGTTCTGAAGATGTTGGTGATAATGAGTCTGTTGAAGATGAAAATCAAGATGGGGAGGAGGAAAATGGGGAGGAGGAAAATGGGGAGGAGGATGCTGATAACACTATTGTTGGTGAAACGGATCAGAATGGTGGGGATTACAGTCTTTATGGAAAGGTTCTAGATGAGGACGAGGAAGATGATGATAATATATTTACAAATCTATACAAAACCTTCCAGACGACTTATTTGTAAGTCGTCCAGCTGGAAAACCTTCCAGACGACTTATATATTTACAAATCTATACAAAGACAAGTTACCAGACGACTTAAAGATAAGCAGAAGACTTACTACGTCTTCCAGCCATGCTTTGGGTGTCCGGAGTTTATGATACCACCAAGTTGGTGATGTACGTGGTTTGTCCTCAAGCTTAGTGTAATAATCACTGCAAACAAAAAAGCAATCAGTTTTGGTAGACTAAATCAAGCTATTATGGGTAAAGCAATCACTTACGGATCAGTTTTCAACCAATCAGCGAGCTCCTTCAACTTAGGTCTGTTTAGTGAGGGAAATGGATTATACTTTCCCACTCTAAGGAGTTTCTTTGTCTCTGCCGTATAAGGAGATATCTGCGTGGGAGCAGGTTTCTTCGTTCGTTCACTCCTTGCACGCACAGAAGCAGTGGGAGCTGTTTTGTCCAATACAACCAGGCTCGGTTCTGAAACTGGAACGCTTGGATCGGTGGAAGCGAAGCTCGGTTGTTGATCGTTGGAAGCGAAGCTCGGTTGGTCAGTGGAAGTGAGAGGAACAATCTCTTTGGAGGTGACACCATCTGCTTTATCCTCCGGCAAGATCTTATATACCGAGATCGCCTCATCTGCTGTATCCTCCGGCAACAATCTCTGTAATAAAAGTTGCACACAAGTTAACCCTGGACGACTTAAATAAAAGTTGTCTGGACGACTAGTTGATACTAACCTTTTTGGGCAGAGGAGAAGGCTGTTTCGTTTGAGGAGAAGGCTGTTTCTTTTGAGGAGTAGGCTTTGCCTTTTGAGGAGTAGGCTTTGCCTTTTGAGGAGTACGCTGTCTGGTTTGAGGAGTAGGATGATTGGTTTGAAGTGTAGGCTGATCCTTTTGAGGAGTAGGCTGGGTTTGAGGGGTAGGCTGTTTGTTACTAACCCCGGTTTCTTTGGCTTGAGGGGTAGGCTGTTTGTTTCTAACCCCGGTTTCTTTGGCTTGAGGGGTAGGCTGTTTGTTACTAACCCCGGTTTCTTTGGCTTGAGGGGTAGGCTGTTTGTTACTAACCCCGGTTTCTTTGGCTTGAGGGGTAGCCTGATTGGTGACACCAACCTTCTTCTCCACAGCTTCCAATCTATCGGACAACTTCTTAATCTCCCTGATGCACTTCTTAAACCCATCTTTCATCATGTCACCTAAGCCACTTCTTAAGTCCTTGAACATATTTTCCAACTCCTCTCTGGTCACCCAACTAGCCTCTTCTCTAGCTTCTTCTCTAGCCTCTTCGCTAGCCTCTTCTCTAGCCTCTTCTCTAGCCTCTTTAGGAGCCTCTTTACGAGCCTCTTTAGGAGCCTCTTTACGAGCTTTCTTCCGAGGTCTCTGATTGTCTTCCTCCTCCTCCTCCACCTCCACCACAACCATCTCTTTGGCTCTTTTCGATGGAGTCACAAACTTAGTTTTTGTACCAGTGACTTCCCAGCAATCCATGGTCCACTTCCACGGTCTCCGATCATACATGACTTTAATGATGTTCTCCGCGGGCACGTCCTCAACCTCAGAGTCCCATTTTGGCCACATTTCACTAATGTCCTTCTCAACAAAGTTGATCACGCGGGTCTGCAGTAAATAGAAGAAGAATCGAGTTAGATATTTGAAACAAAATACTAAATAGACGACTTAATTATAAGTCATCTACTAAGTCGTCCAGCTGGACGACCTTCCAGACGACTTGTTATAAGTCGTCTGCTAAGTCGTCCAGCTGGACGACCTTCCAGACGACTTATAATAAGTCGTCTACTAAGTCGTCCAACTGGAAGACATTCCAGACGATTTATTATAAGTCGTCTACTAAGTCGTCCAGCTGGAAAACCTTCCAGACGACTTATAATAAGTCGTCTACTAAGTCGTCCAGCTGGAAGACCTTCCAGACGACTTAATTAAGTGAAGATGGAAAGGTACCTGACTCAAGATAGCAGCTTTCATGAATCTGCGGCCTCTGCTGCCATCGTAAGCCAGAATCGGTGGAGGCAGTGGAAGCGAACTGTTTAATCTGGGACTACCAATACTAGCACCCATTCCCGGCAGAGCTGTGTACGCCCAGACCTGAAGAACTTGTATAAACCCATCCACGGTGTAACAGCCAGTAATCTCTTTGTTCCACAAAGAGTCCATCAGCACCTTAAACGAGACTCTCCCCCATGGATAATTCTCAAACCGTTCTAAATCCATCACTAGCCTTGCCAGAGTAGCTCGTGTAGCGGTTGAAAACTTTCTCCCTTCAATGAATCCAGTGAAGATGGAAAGGTACGCGAGCCGCTTGCGATCTTCCGTGGACCAATCCCCGCATCTCTTCAGTGCATCTATTATCTGATCAGTAGTTGGCCCAGCTTCCAGATAAACTCCCATCTTCCCCCAGAAAGAAACCATCTCTGGGGTAACATCACATTTTGGTGTGTCAAGGTCCTCGATGTACTCGCAGTTTAGACCAGTGATCATTTCAAACTCTAACAGTGAAAACCTCAAAGGTTCTGGACCAACGAGACACCACATCTCGTACTTCTTCTTAATGTCCAGCTTTAAACAGAGCATGTGGTGAACCAGCCTTGAAGCCCAACCAAATCCCTGCTCCTTGAACTTGATGAAAACTCCCAATCTCGACTCCTTGAGCTCTTCAAATTCTTTCTCAGTGAGAGCTCCCTTAAGAGCAGCATGCAACCTGTTGTTATCCGAATGATACGAAATGCTATGCTGGGGTTCTGGCTCTTCCCCTAATGTGTATAACCTACGGGGGAGTTCTGGAATATCCATCCTTTTTGTCTGCAAAATAATCAAAGACAACAATAGAAGTCAGAACACAAGCTAAATCAATCACGCCTTAATTGTTACTCCAGACGACTTAGTAGACGACTTTAATATAAGTCGTCTGGAAAGTCGTCCAACTGGACGACTTAGTTGACGACTTATATTTAAGTCGTCTGAAAAGTCTTCCAAATGGACGACTTATATTTAAGTCGTCTACTAAGTCGTCCAGTTGGAAGACTTTCCAGACGACTTACTTACAAGTCTTCCAGTAGAAAAATTTCAAGCGGACCTGATTAGTCGCAGAAGGAGTTGGAGTACTCGTCATTGTGGTTATAGATCTGAAAAAATAAACGTGAAACGGTGAGAATGAGTAAATTGATAGAGACAACGTTTTATGTTCATCTTTTCCTCGAGATTGATGACTTACCGGCGTTAGGGTTTACAGAGAAACGGCGCTACGGTTTACAGAGAAGAAGCGGTGGCGCTAGGGTTTAGAAGAAGCGGCGGTGCTAGCTAGTGTTTAGAGGAAGCGGCGGTGAGAACGTTGGTGAGCACGGTGGCGAGGGCGACGGTTTGTTCGGAAACAGTGGAAGCGGGGGCGCTAGGGTTTAGAGGAATCGGCGGCGCTAGGGTTAGAAGAAGCTGCGGCGACAACGGTGAGAATGAAGTGAGATAGATAGCCGACGTTGAGAACGATGGTTTGTTCGGAAATAGTGGGAATTCGAATCGCCTTTGATATCGCCGGTGAGAGAGAACTGTTAGGGTTTCTGAATTTCGCGGAAAATGAAAAAAAAAAATCACCTTATATATTGGGTAAATAATCCGGTTAGCTTTAAACGTACATTGGTAAACTTTAAGGTTTGGTCCGGTTTAGACGACTTATTCTGGCTGATAATGTACACCAGACGACCTAATATTTAGTCGTCTGTGCACAGAAGACTAAATATTAAGTCGTCCCAGACTCTAAAATGAACCCCTAAACTAAAATGACTAAATTAACTTACTAACCACGTTATAAAATCAAATTATTCTTCAATAGTGTTTACTATACACAGAAATGAACACGCTTAGGTAATTTTAAAAATTTTCAAAAACGGTTTTAATGCTTTCCAAAATCTAACCCTAAGAACACATACAATACTACAACATATGTTGATGAAACATAAACTAAAGAATATCATGACTCACTACTTTCACTCATCTAGGCTGAAAACAATTGAAATTTGTTATATATTAATTTATATCTCTTAAGACATATGTTAATTACATAATTCCAATTTTTCACTTATCAAAATATTTTTTACAAAATTTTTAAATTATGTTTAAGAATAACTGTCCAGACGACTTTAAGTTAAGTCGTCTGGACGACTTATTTTCAAGTCGTCTAAACAGACGACTTGCGAGGGGTAGAAACGTAAAAAAAATTCCGTTTTTTTGTTTGTTCACAAGAAGATAGTTGTAATTTCAATAGCCTTTTAGGTTACTTTTGCCTTTGACTCAAGTTGGGGTATTCTTTTGGGTTTGACTCCTAGTTTTGAGTCACACTTGGCAATTCTCCCTTTGATTTAATGTGCAAATAATACCGCCTAGTCAGTGATTATTAGTCTATTAGAGCATTTTTAATGGGATAAGTGGATAAATAAATCTTAGATGTGAAAATTTAATAAAATAATGTAAAAGATGAAGTTTAGTAATAATTAGTAGTGGGATGAGTGGGAAAATCTAACCAAAATGCTTCTTGTATAGAACCTGAGATATACATATCTCATCACTGTTTCAATTTTTTACTTTTGAATCTTGGAGAGAGTTATATCGTAATGCTATGTTCAGAGTCATTACTAACAAAACATTATTATATTTAGGTTGGTTATTCAATTATTAGGTTGCAGTAGTTTATACATTTAAAATTAGATGCACAAAATAGGTTAATAAGCATTCATCTAACTTTTACTTAAACTCAACTCGTTTCGCTTTAAATTTTTTTTTTTAATAAACAAGTTTTAAAAAAAAATTATACTACTTTTTTGTAAATAAGTACAGAACCTATGAAAATATTTATGTGTTTTTATTTTACGAAGCAACTTCTGTGAATATTTATTTAATTGATTCTTCTAGATGATAACCATTTGAATTGCATCCTTAGTTTGAATAAATACACGATCCATTGATCAGCCTGACCTGCCCAATAATCTACGGAAAAGATTGTTTGACAAATTTCAGTTATGTCTAAAACGAGTTCTGAAAGCCAGTGCTCACATATTCATAAGCTAAACAGATCAATCTTGACAGATTATACGCAAACCATAAAGGGAATAAAATTTGAAAACAAGTTACAAAAAAGAGTTGAAAATGAATTCGTGTCCATAAAATTGATTTATACAGTGCGTACAAAATAAACATCAAATATACAACTATTTTAAAATGTAAGATTATATTTACGTGTATGATGTATTTCATATAAATATTTTTGATAAGTTTCATATATTTTTTTTTGATAAAGTATTTCATATAAATATAATTTGATACAAATACTTCAAACTAGAATACGTAACATCAAATTTACAGTGAAATATATTTTGATACTAGGAGCATTTCCAAGAGACTTTCAAACCAACAAATTTTGAGATTTATTTTTTTGCTTTTAATCAAGAAGTCTTTGAGAGTATGATAGTGCTACCTTAAATTTAAAGTTTCACTATTTAAAACTTCAAAATACTATTTAATTTTCAGATAATCCTTTATAATTTTCAGTAGTGACATATACTTTTACTAATATTAATTTCTTATCATTTAAATCTTTATAACTATATACTTCACCTAAGTTTCAAATACATCTTTATATATGTGTATATATATACTACTAATACGTAAAATATATAAATATGCTAAAATAAAAATAAATTAATATAAAAGAATATTATTAAAAATAAAATTATTATTTCACACAATAATATATTATGAATTAGAGATTAAAAGTAAAAAATACATTATAATGCATAAAGATGAACATGCTATCAACTTACCGGTAAGAGATACAAGATCAGTACCACAAGCAATCATTGAAATAGCGATTTATAAAAATGTTTGATTTCAAGAACTTTTAACTCATAATCTTCAGATAATAATCAAGAGACTGACTTCATACTTTCAAATGTGTTAATTTATCATATATGAGAATACTATGAAAACAAAATTATTAAGTAATTTGTATTTTTATATTTTGTGAATTACTGTGTGTTTTATATTATTATTTTCTCTATTTATCTGTTATAGAAAATGTATTTATAAATATTATGTTTGATATATGTTTTATTGTGTATGTATTAGTTATCTATATAAATTTTAGTGACTGTAATTAATTTATATTAAAGTTGAGAACTGCAATGTAAATATCAAAGACTTTTAAAATAAATCTGAGACTTTTTTTGAGTAACCCACCCTCAACCCCTTATCTTAAGGATTTTTTTTAAGGATGCTTCACCTTTAAAATAAAATTATTTCTTGGAAATGCTCTAAGGCCAATTTCAATGGGCACATAGACACCAAATTTAGTGTAATTTCATCACTAATAGAACACCAAAAATGACACAATCTCACCAAATTTACTTTATAATGAATAGTGTTACACCAAATTTTCTGTAACACTATCCATCACATCAAATATTTTATATACATATTTTATTATGTTTCATTGAATAGTATAATTCAGTTATTATTATTAATCAGTTCAAATTTGTCTCAAATATTATTATTAATCAGTTCAAATTTGTAAATAAACATAAATATAATGTATTATTTATATATTTTACATATTTATAATAATTTATATTATTTTCAAGTAAGAAATCACTAAATTATTGTTAATCATTTTTATATTGTAAAAAATAAAAAATCATAGAACTTTATATTTTATTTTATTTTGAAATAAAAAAATACTAAATGATTATTGTCATTTATTTTATTTTAAAATATTGATTATAAGTTTTTTAAAAATATCTATACTTTAAAATAATTCTTTATTTTTGCGGATTCGGTTCGGATTCGGATAATCCGTTAAATTATTTAAAATTTTGAAATTTATATATAATTAAATTTCTCAATATAAAAATACATTACGTATAAATTTGTGATTAAAAATGGTTTGGATTGAATATTGAGAAATTCCATTGTATAAGCGCTTTAGTTTATTTTCACAAAAATAGCTCTTAAATAGAAATATGACCAAAAGAGGTTTCATTAAAGAGTAAATATAAATTTATACACCTAGGGATAACTAATTTAGACTTAGCTTTAGAGTTTAGGGATGAAATTTTGAGTGTGAGGTTTCTAAATTTTAAAATAAAAATATAAAAATATAAATATTGAAAAATAAAAATGAGTTATTTTGGTCATTTTTCTTTTAGAGCTATATTGGTAAAAGAAAATAAAAATGACTATTTAAAAGAATTGCCTTTGAATATTTGGATGAAAAATCAATATATTTTAAGTATTTTGGTTTAAATATTGTTTAGTTATTTTAGATATTTACTTTTTATTATTTTAATAATATTTTGGGCAATTTCAAAATATTTTATACATTTTGGATAATTTTTCAGAAATACCCTTAAATAACCCTAAAAAGTTCCTGTCACAAATATAAGTTCTAAAGATCAATATGATCAAATATTTTATTAAAGCGGTAAATATACATTTATACTTCTAAGGTTAGTTAATCTAGATCTTAGGATATATTGTTAATAGGTGCGGTTTATTTTTTTTTTAAATAAAAAATTAATATCAAAAGTTTAAAAATAAAAATTTGAAAAATAATTTCAAAAAGCAAAAACCCCTGATTTCATTGGTCACTGGCTTAGTTGAAGTGAAGGTCTCCAAGCGTATACGAGAATCGAATTTAAAAAAAAATTGAAAAAAGAAAATTTATAAAAAAATAGAATTTGAAAACATATAACTAGAAACAATAAACTTTTTATATATATAGGTATGAGAATTCTTTGTCTCTTTAATGATACTTCTTTTGATCATTTTTTCTTTGAGACTGTTTTTGTCACCAAAACTTAAAAAGGTATTTTTGAAAGAATTTAAGTTTTTAGATATTAAATATAAGAACAGCTAATTTATTCAAATCTATAAGTTTAATTGAAATATATTCAGATACTTAAAATATTTCGTTTCTCTATGTACCAAATTTTTAAATTCGTTCAGATATTTAGTAAGTTTGGTACTGCTTTTCCGAATCCAAACAAATTTGGTTTGGGTTTTTGGATTCAATTTTTCTGTCCGACCCAACCCTAAGGAGTCCTACTTTATTTCTCATTTAGAAACAAAATAGTGAATATAAAAATAAAGTCATTATTCCACTTTTAAATTAACCATATTTTTGTTATACGGTGGAGTTGGAAATGGAATTAAATTATGAAAATTATTCCAAACTTCATAGAAAATGGAAGTTGTAATTGGTAACCATGTTTTATGAAAAAAAGAAATAATGAATTTGTTATTACTCAGGATTGATACAGTTCAGTTGGTATTTTTGGTCAAACTAATAAGACATAGACCCCACTACATACCTCCATACCTCCATTTTCCTCATATAAAGAGGAACTAATGAACAAATATTTTCTCTCTCTAGTTTTGATAAGAGGAACTAATGAACAAATATTTTCTCTCTCTAGTTTTGATACGTTTGTTCCTTTTCATTCATTTATTTTTTCCAATTCATTTCTTCAAAATTGAATTTTATTCAACTTTTTTTCCATTCATTATTCATTAAGCTATCCACCAATTAAAGCACGGAGTGAAATTAGAAATACGGTACCTAAAGCCGTTACAAACATATCACATTTGTTACTGTACGCCCTCGATGAGGATCAATCCTCGCCGATGCAAAGCTCATTTTTAATCATAAAATCTCAAGTTACAAAAACATCATTTATTCCACGCTTAAGATGCAAACAAACAAGAACATACAATTCTCTCCACATCCATCATCCATAGCTCTGGGCATTATTTAAGAAGACATGATCATCAAACTAAAGTAAAACAGAACGAAACTGAACATAGATAGGAACCAAACGACAAACAAACGGATCTACTCAACCCCAAACTTCTTCCTGAGCATACCCATAAACTCAGTAACCTTCTCAAAATCAGGCAAGGACTTGGCCACACTCTCCCTCTGCATACACCTCTTAGCCCAAGCAATCAGTTTCGGACACTCTGCTTCGAAGTTGAGGTTACCAAACTTCTCATACCCAGGGAACCAGGAGTAGAATCCAATCAATCCAATGTCCACATAGCCAAAGTCATCCCCACCAAAGTAAGGCTTGTCTCCAAGCTCGGATTCAAGAGTCTTGAGTATCTCAATGAACTCCTTCTTGCCTGCCTCTTGTTCCTCGCCCTTGGAAGCATACACCTTCCTCTGTGCCTCGTACATCTGATCACCCAAACAAAAGCTCAAAGATAAAGCTCATGAAGCATCAAACTCTTAAGGGACATCAAAGATCAACACTTTAACAATAACTCATCTAAAGATCCAAACTTTGATCTCAATCAAACAAAATAAAAACAGAGGATCTTGATTATGAAGCATCAACTTTAACAACAACCCATCTGGTTCAAGATCATGAATCTTCAAATTTAGGCATAAAGATCCAAACTTTAACAACATACCCATCTAAAGATCCAAACTTTGAACTCAATCTAACAAAAACAGAGGATCTTGATTACCTTCTTGTCGATGAAATCAACCCAGAACCTAGCCTGAGCTCTCTGGTAAGGATCAGAAGGGAGGATAGGGTTCTTGTGAGACCAGACCTCGTCGATGTACTGAACCTGGATGGCTGATTCGCAGACCGGTTTACCGTTGTGGATGAGAACCGGAATCTTCTTGTGGACCGGGTTCATCTGGAGAAGCAGAGGGCTCTTTTCCCTCAGATTCTCGTCCCTGTACTCGAACTCCACACCTTTCTCCCTCAAAGCGATCCTTGTCCTCATGCCGTACATGCTAGGCCAGAAATCAAGAAGGATCACCTCGTTCGCCATTTGTTGTATTTAGCGATCACTCAAAGCTCACAGAAGAGAGATATTTGTTTTACTGTTGTGGAGAGTGTGAGGGCTACCTTGTTTATAAAGACAGATAAGGGTACAAAAAATTGGATTTTGCTTCCTATATTTTTATGTCACAAATCTTTCAGAAGTGATGTGGTGAAATACTTTTTGGTCGGTCGGAGATTTTCATTTCATAATGGGAAGGCCCATAAGACATGCACGCCCCAAGTATTTCAATTTTAATTCTTTGGCGATGAACAAAATACTACTTCTAATATCTTCATGTTTATTAAAAATTTAATAAGTATTTATATTTTAGTTTACTATTTATTTTTTATAACATTTTTCAATAATTATCTATCAATCAAATTTAATCAATTCAAATATTCACAATTAATATTTTTCAAAAGTACCTTAAAAATAAGGAAAATTTATTTTTGAAAAACAAAAATAAAATCTAAAAAATCTTATTTTCAGAAATGGAGAGAATAGTTTTTTTTTTTGTAACCAACTAATCTATTGGATTACTTATTTTTGAAATTAATTATTTGTTTAAGAGTTTATTAAAATAAAATTATCTAAAAATGTGTTCATCTTCCAAATTAGTTGGATAGAAAATAAATATTTAGTGAATATGAATTAGAATTAAGAAAATGAGCAAAAATTTCAAGAAACTAGGTGTGGAAGGTAGGAGGTAACGTACGTTGACTGAGTTATTCGATTCGAGATGGTTCGGGGTGTGCGTAGAATCTGTAGATTTTCTTTATATCATTGAATGCTTAGGCAATTACTTACGTCATTAAAGTTGTTATAGATTCGCTTGGGCTGGGCTCTTTTGTCATATAAATCGAGTTGTAAATAACTGGAACAGTAAACTAAATTTCGTCTCACGGCCCCATAGTATGTTGTCTCCCAGTATCTTTTTTGTAATAAACAATAATTAGTGCTCGATAATTGACAACCCAATACTGTTTTTATTGCGCATATAAGAAATTAAGAATCAATGCTTTTTAAAATTGAGTTATGAGTTTTTGTTTTATTTCGTGTTTCCACTAAACTAAGTTCACACCTTCTTCTTCAAAAAAAAAAAAAAGTTCACACCTTCTTGTTTATGTTATCTCTCAGATACACATATACGCACGTTAGACTTAGTACAAGTGTATTTATATCGCATCTAATATCTTATGCAACATAAAAGATAAGGACAACACCAATCATAGCTATGAAGGATTCTGGTGTTCTCAGGTTTCTAAGCCAGCTCATGAAGGGTTCTGGTGTTTGGTGTTCTTGTTGTGATACAAGAACTCATTATTCATTCACAACAAGAACTCACTATTCATTCTCGCCTCTTGACTTCTTAAATATGGGTGTTGTGAACAAATGTGAATCAATTTAGAAGAGAGCAAAAGAACAAAACATATTGAAGTAAAGATATATTATTATTACGTAAATAAATAATCTTATAATTCTTAGATCCGTATTTATACTAGTCTCAAAAACATGACTTATTTTTTTAATATAAATATGAATTTATTTTAAAAAAGTAAATTTTCCTAAACTAAAAGGTGTATTGTACCGCGGAGATCATAGGTACCACATAGTTACACATTGGGATGCTCCTCAGGCACGTTTAGTCTCAAAACTGTAAGATACCAAAACTGAAACACTGTATTCTTCTCTGTGTCTATCCTATGCACTACAAATCTTAAATGGCTACCTCTAGTCCACACTTCTGCATTATCTTTTCTCTCCTATAAATTGTTTTATGTGTGTGTACTTAATATTTAGAAAATATTACGTCCAAGGACAGTTTTAAGTTTTTATTAAAAAAAAAAACAGTTTCCATTACTAAGATAATTTTTCTTAACCAAATCTACTTTTTCAGCTAAAATCTAACTAAATAAATATTCATTACACTAACCAAGTAGTATAATATACATTTTTAATTAAGAGAGAAGACAAAGTGGATCCCATGTTTTTCTTCTTCCTCATTTCTTTTTGGTTTCTTTTTTTCGAGTTTATTTTTCCTTTTGTAAAATGATGGTTGTTTTTTCAGAATATTTTTTTCCAGAAAATATGTTTATAATCAGTATCTTTATTATCTAATCTATCTTTTGAGATATGTGAAGCTATACTTTTGATGGTGGTATAATCATGATGTATAAAAGCTCTCTTTCAATGGATATATCTCTCACTCAAACACTAAGACGAGACTGATCAAAACTGTGGCACTGGTTCTGAATCTCCCGAATTGTCGTCGCCGTGCCCTATTTTTTTTTGTCACAGCCACCACATGCGAAAAGCTCGATAGCAACAATGGCCAACTTTGGCATTTTTGAAAATCTGGTCCCTCATCTTATGTATTATTTATTTTTGATTCAATATTTTTATTTGTGAAGAATTTGTTTTATTTTCCTCTCAAACTTCCAAACTTTTGTTTTGTTAGGTTAAGAATTCAACATTACAAACAGAGAAAAAATAGAGTAATAGTATAATGTACACCAGCTTCAATGTTAACCTTTAACTTTTATGTACACCAGTTTCAATGTCCATTTTTGACTTTCATTATTTTGGTTCCATTCGTAAAATGTCTAATTGAATGTTGCACCATAGTATAATGTACATGTAGATATGTTTACTTGTACATGATACACAAATTGAGTGATATTTCATGATTTTAATGTCATTGTACATGTGGATAATAAAATCACATGTACACGCTCTACAATAATATCTGATGATTTTTTTATCATCCACATGTACAATGACATTAAAATCATGAAATATCATTCAATTTGTGTATCATGTACAAGTAAAATGGTATAGATGCGAAATATCGAACATTCATGTACATTTGGATAAACAATGTACACATGTGCAATAATCATGTTTCGAACATATGTGTACATAAATAATATATAATCTTGTACATAACCATAGTTGTACACATATACATAACCACAAATCTACACATGTGTACACGACCACGATTGTCCACCTTACGTAATGTATCCATCAGTGTATATATGTGTACACCATCAAAATGTATACAACCAAATGATGTTCATGTGTACAACCAAATGATGTACAATCAAATGATGTTCATGTGTACATACAAATGTTAATGTCATGTACAATGATTCACTTGAATAATTGTGTCCACGTGTACACGGATGCATAGACACTCACATGTAACACCATTTTTTTTTGAGCAATAATAACAAACGACATGTGTATACACTTTCTGACGTGTACACGTGTAGAAACTTGAACAAATTATAAGTTTAAAACATGCTTTCATATTGAAAGAGATTGTTGGATTTTTTTTATCTCTTGCGTCGAGAATATCTTGGTCAATGTGATTTTTCAGTTGTTTTCGTAGAATACTTACACAAGTCTTATCTCACTATGTACAAAGATAATGAAGCAAACAAATAAAGGAACCATGGAGAAATTGCTCAAATGATGTATGAAAATTATTGTTTTCTGTTAAATATGAGAGCGTGTTTCCATCACTACTAGCTGCACAATACCATATATAATAGTGTACATACACGTTATTATCCATGTGTACACCCATGAACGTGCATATGTCTTGTTTATTTTCAATTTTTTAATAAGTGGCATTTTGGTAAATATCTCTTCGTCTTTCCCAAATTTTTTAGGGTTTTCTGCAATAATTTTTGCGGCCGCCATTGATTTCTTTTTCACAATTTTCCATGATTTTACACTTTAATTGTAGATTACACTTCAAGATCGTAGTTTTGTCATTTATAAAAAGTTTTTCAACTTCAGATTTCAAAAATAGTGAGTTTTATTTAGATTTGACAATTGTTGCAGAGAACAACGTGGGGGAGGAAGATGTTCTAATGGTTTCGCTGCAAAGGAGAAGACAAAACCGTGGCGGCTTCCGCTCGAGTTTGTCAACGATGACGAAGGAAGACCAGAAAGTACCATGAAGAGAAACTGCAACATAGATGACATGATGCACGATGGATTGAGATATCCAAAAGTGAAATGGGAAGAAGAAGTTTTTTAATTTTTAATTTTTGTTCGTCTGTTTCAAAAAAAAGAAGAAAATAATCAATTTAAGAAGATGGTGGGATCACTTTAGTTAGATAGATGACTTTAGTTGTAATAGTTTGGTTCTAGTTGCAAAAAACTGCTTCGGTAGCATAAAGTGTCTTAGTATGTAAATAAAATTTGTAAACTGCCCCAGCATGTAAAAAACTCTAATTTTTACCAGGTGTTTGGTCCACACATTGTGTCCATATAAAAATCCCAAAATATGAAAAGAAATTAATATCTTTAATGTAGAATTTTCTATTTTATATTATCATTTGTTAAATTTTGTTATACGTCTGTTGTATATTTTGTAGTTTGGAGGACATATTATGATTTATATTATATCCTACTATTTAAAAAAGTTGAGATATTATAAAATATGATTAAAGTTGAAACATAATCCATAACTAATATAAATTAAAATCACAGTTCATGATAGAAAAACAAAACTTCAAAAGAAACCTGCTAAAATGATGAATTTTGTAAGCAAGGCTATAAAATTATAGAAATAGAAAGGTTTAAAATTTGAATAAAAAACAGTATTAAAGTTACGTAACGAAATGAATTGAAAAAATGCTGGTATAAAAATGTATTGTATGAATATGCATGTATACAATACCGTAAGCTTTTTATGCATTGTTCGTTAATATTCTGCATTCCTGAAAAAAAATATTTATACCTGCATAAATTAAAAACCACAAGTTTGTTATGCTTTGTTTTTTTAATCAACTGATTATGCATTAAAAATAAAAAGGGTTCGACCCAATAAACACGGCCAATTACAGGTTGAGGTTATAGTTCAATACATGCCCAATAACATAAACAAAAGGGAATACGGAAAGCCGACTTCGTCAAGAAGTCATCATCCAAGTTCTTTGATCTAGAGACGAAAGAGAATGAGATAGATGAAAACAAAGCTGCGGGGGGTCTGATATCCGCTACGATACCAAAGATCTCTTTGTGAGCAAACTTGCTATTGATGGTGGTAATGAGCGTCTTGTTGTCCAAGAAGACTGAGAGGCTTTCGATCCCGATGGCAATTGCATGTCTGAGACTTGATCTGCAGGCAAGAGCTTCTGCGATGAGAGGGGAGCCAACATGTTCCTGAAACTCTGAGACACTACAGATCGTTGCTGTCTGTATGAAGAAGATCCAGACCGAACCTGATCGGAGGGTTTCTCCATTAATTCCAGGAGGCGTCTGTGAAACATCGGGTATCCTCCAGGTGCCTTGCTACTTGAGTGGGGGCTGGAATAGCATGAGTTGAAGTAGACTGATCCATATTTTTATTGTCTTGTGTGGCGATCCAATCCCGTGAGGCGGGGATGTTCTAAGAGCCACTTCTTCCTTTGGGAAGGCTTTATTTCCGATGACAAGATTGTTTCTCGAGATTCAAAATTTCCAGCATACCCAAGGGAGGATATTAATTGGAATACCTGAGGGCGGGAGGCATGGCATACGGCGAGATTCAGTCACTGCTGATTCAAAGTCTTGTACTGTAGCTAGGTGAGCTGCATTGGATACATGTATGAAACTTCAGACTTTTTGTGCATAAGGACATGAGAAGAATAGGTGTGTCACTGATTCTTGATTTCCGCATCGTGGACAGGTAACTGATGCATTGATTTCCCATTCTCTGGAGGTTCTCTCCTATAGGCAGAGCCTTTTGGAGGATTGACCATTGTAAAAATTTAAGCTTTGGGGAGCACTTGGGGGTCCAGATGTCTTTGTACCAGTCAATCGTGCTAGTGAGGGGTCTGTGAATCTAGAAGTCATGGATGAGTGGTATATCCAGATTTGGTTGTGTAAATACCGGATTTTAATGGTTGCCAGATGAAGGCGTCCTCCACTCCCTCTTGACTTGGTTGCAAGCACTGGATTGCGGTTGAAAGCTCAGGTAATAGTTCTTCAATTCTTCTTGTATTCCATTTCAGGTCAGAAGTTACTAAATCAGATACTCTGAGACTCAAAATCTCGTCGATCCTCTCTCAGATACTTCAATCCTGTCTTTTTTCCACAACTTGATCTCGCTACTTTGTTTAATGTATGTAAAGCACATTTTATATCTATTAGTTGTTTGAATCAAACCCATACACTCTCACATCTCACTAAGATCTTTATTGGTAGAGCATTAGCATTAGCATTAGTGTTATCTTCTACATTATTCAGTCAATATTTGTTAGTAAGGCATTTAGAAAAACATTTAGAAGAGTATTTGCATTTATATTATAAATTTAAAAAGATATATAATTAATTCATTCATTTACTTAATAATATCATAATTTTTATGTCCCAAAAATGAAAATTTGATTTCTAAAATAAATTTACAATATAAATATTCTTTTGAAAATAATATTTCACATTTAAAATATAATTAAATTAAATTATATTTTAAATGTAAAGTATTATTTTTAAAATGGACATTTTAATTGTAAATTTTATTTTTAAAATAATATTTTCGATATAAACATAATTTTGAAATTAGTAAATAAAATAAATAAATTATATCTTTTTATATATTAATATAAATATATTATATATTATATTCTAATTTTATAATAATTTTAAATAGCATGTTCATACTGCTCTACCAATCAATTATTAAATAATTTAGCAAAAGTATACAGCTTCTCAGCATACTGCTTTTATAGCATACTGCTACTTAGGCCTGGGCATTTTAACCTGGACTCGAAAATCTGAACCGGAACTTGCCCAAAAATACCCGACCTGAACCCGACCTGCAAATTTACAAGTATCTTTTGGGTCTAAATTTATTTTACTCGAATAGACTCAGATCCGAAAAAACCGACCCGAATAGATCAGGACCCAAAAAGAACCGACCCCAATAGACCCGACCCGATAAGAATCGATTTGTACCGACTTAAAAACATGTATATCCAAAACTATGATTTTTTGTGTTCTATTTTATATATATTATTTTATGATTTAGTTGAAATATCT
Organism: Raphanus sativus; assembly: GCF_000801105.2. Classification (NCBI taxonomy): domain Eukaryota; kingdom Viridiplantae; phylum Streptophyta; class Magnoliopsida; order Brassicales; family Brassicaceae; genus Raphanus; species Raphanus sativus. The sequence continues at coordinate 14,387,057 of NC_079517.1, forward strand.
TTTGTTAACAATATTTATTATTATTTTGTAACATTTTTAACTAATATAATTTTTTTAAATTTAGAATTTAAAAATGTTTTATGTTAATTATTAATAGTTTAATTTAAGTTATTAATAAAATTTTAGATATATATGACAAATATTGACTAAATTTGAGTGAGTTTGTGTATGTTATGTCTTTTTGAGATCCTAAATACCCTAATCCGATCCGGACCTAATATATACCCGAAAATTACAGGCATTTTATAGGTGTTGGAATTATAGACTCGAATCGATCCGGACCCGACAAGACCCGACTCAGAACCGATTCAAAAAATTATATGTACTTATGAGTCTAAATTTTCAAGACTCGAAAAATTCGGATGCGATAAGACCCGATCCAAAAACCCGGATGCCCAGATCTACTGCTACTACTTTATCATCTACTTTGCCACTCAGGTCTAAGAGTCCAAACTCAAAGTCATAATTCAAATCCCATATTTAACAACAACGCATTTATCCAGTCCCATCTCTATAAGACTATAACTCATGCATACCAGTAAAAAAATCCCCATCTTTATCTAGTAACTGCATGCATCTTGCCACATTACCGTCGCCATCATTTCATATATATCTAACCCGTAGAATCTCGAAATCAATATATTTATATAATACATCAATACTATATGCTTCTACACTGGTAGATTCTCCCAATCAATATATAATATACATCAATAGTATATATATGAAATCATGTATAATACACATATCCCCTAGACTATATTTGAGAAGTGATTTTGCCACATGTCTTCTCTACAATCATTCTCACAAAAATAATATGACATGGCTACTAAGATTGATGACATGTATTATAGATTAATATGACATTGACAATTTTTGCCACATGTCTTTTCTACATTCTCACAAAAATAATATGACATTACTAATAAAATTGATGACATGTCTTATAGATTAATATGACATAGAAAATTATACTTAATGTTAATTTATATTTTTGGTAAACTTTTTAAAATATGGTAATAACTCATATATTACATTTATTTTCGATTTATATTTTTGGACTTTTTAAAAATATGGTAATAACTCATAAATCATCATTAAAATAAATATATTCAATTATGGCATTTCAAATTTCGAAATATCATTTAAATTAAAAATATTTCAAAAATATATACATATTTTTAGAAAATTACAAAAATTAAATCATAAAATCAAATTAAATCGTAAAATCATTAGTTTCTTATATATATCTACAGATTTTATAAATATTTTTTAATTTTAATTTTTGAAAATTACGAAATTTTCATCCCCTAGACTTTATTTGAGAAGTAATTTTGCCACATGTCTTCTACAATAATTTTCACAAAAATAATATGACATGACTACTAAAATTGATGACATGTCTTATAGATTAATAGAGACATGGACAATTATACTTAATGTTAATTTATATTTTTGGTAAACTTTTTAAATATGGTAATAACTCATGTATTACATTTATTTTCGATTTATATTTTTGGACTTTTTAAAAATATGGTAATAACTCATAAATCATCATTAAAATAAATATATTCAATTATGGCATTTCAAATTTCGAAATATCATTTAAATTAAAAATATTTCAAAAATATATACATATTTTTAGAAAATTACAAAAATTAAATCATAAAATCAAATTAAATGGTAAAATCATTAGTTTCTTATATATATCTACAGATTTTATAAATATTTTTTAATTTTAATTTTTGAAAATTATGAAATTTTCATCCCCTAGACTATATTTGAGAAGAAATTTTGCCACATGTCTTCTACAATCATTTTCACAAAAATAATATGACATGGCTACTAAAATTGATGACATGTCTTATAGATTAGTATGACATGGACAATTATATTTAATGTTAATTTATATTTTTGGTAAACTTTTTAAATATGGTAATAACTCATGTATTACATTTATTGTCGATTTATATTTTTGGACTTTTTAAAAATATGGTAATAACTTATAAATCATCATTAAAGTAAATATATTCAATTATGGCATTTCAAATTTTGAAATATCATTTAAATTAAAAATATTTCAAAAATATATACATATTTTTAGAAAATTATAAAAATTAAATCATAAAATCAAATTAAATCGTAAAATCATTAGTTTCTTATATATATATCTACAGATTTTATAAATATTGTTTAATTTTAATTTTTGACAATTATGCAATTTTACATATTTAATTAAAATAAATAGATTGAAAAATCTAAGATTATAATTTTAAATATATACATGCACATTCTTAAATATATTTCAAAATAAACAAATTTTTTTTATCTTAATTTTAATGTTAAGTTAAATCAATTTAAATTAAAATATTAATAAGAAAAAGAAAATTTATAATATTAATAAAAAATAAATATAATTTATATTTATCTGTTAGAAAATATTTTAATTTTTTTTTACTGCACATGGTGCAGGAAAACACCTAGTATACATATATGTACACTGGTAGATTCTCTAAATATGTTCGATGCGTATATTGGTTGGCGCGATCATTTCATATATATGCTTCTACACTGGTATATATTTTTCAGTGCATCAAATTCGGTGGTGGTAGTATAGTGGCGTTTGAAGGAATTAAAAAACTCAGTACGGTAAATTCGGGTTCAAACCCCACCGACCACGCGGATATGGACTATTGTTTTCGGCCCATTTAAATATCCAGGAGAAGATCTATCTGTGGGCTTTACCTCCACCCGAAGGTTAGGTCTGTGTCTTTAATAGATCCGGATTTAACCATTTTCGTTTAAAAAAAAATGCACCGTGGATAAGATAGGTACGTATACATGGATTACAATAACTGCACCATGGCATGAATAAGATAATAATGCATCTATAACTAAGGGGGTGTATTGAATTGTGGATTTTAAAGTGTTTTGGTTTTGTTTTAAAATCTTCTGTTATTCAATTAATGATTTCTAATTTTTTTCCAAATCTTGTATTATTGAATATGGCATTTATCTAAAGTCACCTCAAATCAATTGCAATCCACTGTTATTCAATTAACAGTTTATAAAAACTAAATCAAATCAACTGTTATTGAAACACAAACAATTCTGAAAAGAAAAACTAATAAAAGGATTTGAAGCAAATATTTTCTATGATTTTTAGTCAAAACTAGCGTAATACAAATCACACCTCTATACCTGTTATTTGACAAAACCCAAAACAATATAAAAAAATTGGCCAAAGAAATCGATGATCTATATCTCAAACGCTACGACCACCACAATCTCTCCCAAACAAGTGTTTACATCCGAAAGTTTTGCTCTGTGTACCTCTCTGTTGACCTGAATCTCGACGACGTCTCCACACTTTTTTCTCAAGGACACGACAGTGACGATGAAGCTTCCGCCGCATTCGTCGTTCCTTATAATGATTCTCAAGCACGTTGTTTCAACTCTCAAAACCTTTAGGAAGTATTATGTGAGAATACTTGCTCCAAATATGCTAGCTAAAGTAATAGATTTGATATGTGTTTTGATTGAACAGAGAAAGACTTCTCTGCTTCAACTCTCAAAAGCTTTATGGGATATACTTTAGAAGAATAAATAAATATAATAGGCTTCTTTTTGTTTACTTTTCTAATTAGGATTAGATAGGTATATATATATATATATAATATATATATATATATGTATATAAGATCAGTAACATGGGGTGGTGAGAGGCTTGCAAAACTGAGGATAAGATATGTGCATCAATCTCTCTTTTATTGATTGTCTGCTTGTTCGGTAACTCTTTCAAGTTCGATGGTGCTTGCGTTTGAGTCTTTCAATGGCCCACTTACTGCAGTATGCAGTCCCTTATGCTAGTATTATGAAGCTTTGTTCACTGCGATTGATATGCTTTATGTGTTGATAGATGTCCAAAGTTTCTTTCACTTGCTGTGCTGTTTGAGAAGTAGTCAATGTTTCAAGGTGTTTGCGGCTTCATTCCTATGTGTTTTGGGCGCTTTTGTCTCTACTCTTGAAGTCTCCAGTGGTAATTCTATCGCTTTGGAGCAACCCCCTACTGCAATATGCAGTTCTTCATTGGTTTATGTTGTAAAAGTGAATGCAAGGCTGTTATTTTCTCTCCATTTGCTGCAGCTGGGAAATAAATATGATAGTAGTTGCGTCTCTTCATTGAACCGAAGTAGTTTGGGTTTTGATAGCCTGGTGTTTTCCTTTACGGAACCTACTTACCTCCAAAATCTTTCACTTGGATTGGGTCATAATTTTGCAGGGAGCATTGTGTCGTTAATGGAAGTGTTCTGTTTCATTAGTTCATGTATGAACTTGTATTCAGATACTCAAGATTTACCGGTATTGCAAGGATAATGATTTTGTCCATGTGATCGATGATGTAGAAGGAATAATAAACCAGCAACCATTTGAATATCACTTTCCTAAATAACTGAACAAAATAGATTAGAAAAATATCAAATGATCTAAAGCACTCTGAAATTTAAGAAAAAATCTCACCCAAATCTTTTTTTCTTTTTCTAAATCCCACCCATATAAATGATATTTTAGTCCAAATCTCTACAAACTCTAGTTTTTCTCAAATCCAATCAAATTATTAAAATCCACAATTCAATACACCCCCCTAAGTCAACTTCCATGTATATAGCTAAAAACTCGTAATTGAGGTAGAAGACTTTAGTATCTTGATTGGATAGACTTCAAATTAGGTGTTGACAAAAACAAGATTTTAAATTAGGCCAATTTTTATTATATTTTTATTTATTACAACTCAAATATTTATATTTGTATTCATAAAGGAATAATTAAAATAATACTTAAATTTCATTTATCAAATAAATATTTTTAAATGCAGAATATATACATTAGATCAATATACATTTACTTGATAAAATAAAATGCTAAAGTTAGATAATGTAAATTGTATTATATGATTATATGGTTATTTGTGAATATGGATTATTTATTTTGGAGGGTTAAACCAACATTAGAGGAGCACCATTATGCGTGGATACTTTGGTATATATGGAAAGGACGGAATAGTAAGGTATTTAGTAATTTGGACACGGACCCGCAAGAGACTCTTCGACGAGCTATGACCGAATCTTTGCACTGGAAGGAAGCTCAGCAGGAAATAGCTCAGCCCCAGAATCAGGTTACACATACGACTGACGTAGTACTATCGACTAGATCGGGACGATGGTGTTTCACGGATGGATCATGGAAAGCAGAGGATACTTTTTCAGGACAAGGATGGTACAGTACTTTAGAGGGTTTTGAAGGGTTACTGGGAGCTAGGAATACGAGGGCTAGTCAATCTCCGTTACATGCCGAAGTCGAAGCCCTTATTTGGGCGATGGAGTACATGAGGAATTTACGGCAATATAACGTTACATTTGCAACGGATTGTTCTCAATTGGTGAAGATGGTTTCGGAACCAGAAGAATGGCCGGCTTTTGCGAGTTACTTAGAAGACATCAAGAGTCTGAAGAGAAGTTTCAACAGCTCAGAGATTATCCATACCACGGACGCAAAATAAAAAGGCGGATAGCTTAGCACGCAGTGTGAGGCAACAAACGTCGTTTACTGTCCATATGGATACGGAGCACCCAGTTTGGTTTACAGAGTCCACATAAGTCTGTAAAATGGTCGACAAAAAAAAAAAGATTATATGGTAGACCGGATTATATTTGATCTTTTAAAAAAATTGCAGTTTATGTATTATGTCATCAAAATACAAATATTTACAAATATTTACCAAGTACGAAATAAACTAAACCAACATAAAAAGGTTAAACAAACATATTAATTATTTTTTCTAGGATAAAACAATACACAAAGGAAGAAGCAGCCGTGGGTGAAGCCTGGTCCTGAGATTTTAGAGCTAGTCAATATTTTGAAGATTTCATCTAATTTTTTTTTCTGGAATTCAGGGGCCTAAAAGTTTTTTTGAGGCTTTTGCCTGTGCATTTTATTTTCAAAAATTTTGGAAACTTAAAACTAATGCTTGGCTCATGACCGATCCTGTTGAAAAGACATGGGGTCCGAGACTCCTCTTCGATTGAACATCGATGTCTTGCACATCGGGAAGCCCCGAATTTGTGGCGGCCGGTGTGTCATAGGGTTTCTCCGTGATGAGGACTTGTTTGTATAGTATTCTAGTTCTAGTGCAACTTTTTACTCCAACAATTTATTTATTATGTGTTTCACTAATAATAATTCACCAATTAAGTAAATGTATTCATAGAAAGAGATATACACACTAATAATAATTCACCAATTAGTTCTCAGTTTTTACTAGAACAGTACCACCTTTTTTTGCTTTTTACTTTTTGATTTTCACCATTTTAGTTTACTCTATTTTGCACCTTTAAATTTTAAGCAAATTTACTCCAAATCTACCAACCAGATGCATTATTTTATGCTTTCAGAAGTATATTGTAAAAATGGTTCCAATAACAACAAGGAGTGGGCGTGGATCGAATACTACCGTAATTTTATGTATCTGAGATTTGTTTCGTATTTTACAGATATCCGGTTTTCTAGATATCCGGAAAATCTACAGATATTTACGAATATTTATGGATATTTATGAACATCCACTTTATTCAATACAAACAGATTTAGAAAAACCGTGCATTTTGTCTTCTAAAAATATCTTTAATATAACATAAAATATAAAATAAAGATTAGTGAAACAATATTCATAATTTTTAAAAAATTAATTAGATGTTCTTATAAAACATAAGATTTTAGAAGAATTATATTTTTTATAAATAGTTTTTTTTTGTCGTCGACTTGTACGGACTCATGTGGATCTGTAAACCAAACTGGTAGCTCTGTATCCATGTGCACGACAAAAAACATTTGTTTCCTAGCACATCGTGCTAAAGATATGTTAAGGTAATAGTTATATAAAATTATACGTTTAAACTTCTTTATTTAATTGTATATATACATATATTGTATAAAGTAGAAGGATCGGATATCCGACTCTGATTTTTAGTATTTATGATTTACTTCGTTTTTAGAACACATAAGATTTTAGAAGAATTATAGTTTTTATAAATATATTATATTCCTTTCTTAATTTAATACTTCTATAAGTAATTTTATAAAATGAAAATAAAGATATGTTAAGGTAATAGTTATACAAAATTATACATTTAAACTACTTTATTTAATTGTATATATACATATATTGTATAAAGTAGAACGGATCGGATATCCGACTCTGATTTTTAGCATTTGTGATTTGCTTCGTTTTTAACGAATATTAATTTTTTAAATATTTTCTTTGCTTTGAATATTTTTCGATATTGAGATTTTTCAGATCGAATTGAATAAAAAATCTAATCAAGCGTATAAAATGTCGTCCTAAGTTAACAACAATAGAAACATAATTGTTAATTACATGAAATGAAAGCCATCCAATTACACTTTTACAGAGAACTATGGAACTACAATGAAAGTGTCTGGGACCCACCTTGATCGAATCGCTGAGATCCTCTAATCGTTATGGTTACACATATACGTAGCTTCCAGCTTGGACCCACCATCAAGTTATCAATACTATTAAAACAGAAGGCCCTTTTTTTAGGTGCCCTCCTGTTTCAACAATATTTACCATTTTTTGCCACTGATTTAATTTAATCATATGCTTTTTTATTTAATGCTTTTGTTTTCTTAAAGAATTTCTGCTTTAATTTGTTAGAAAAATATTTAGCGTATTTTGGTTATCTTAAATCTCTCCCACTCTCCCTCAATCTAGACAACTACACGAGAGAATTATTTTTGACGAGAACAGTTGTAAGTTAATTGGGCAGATCGTGAAATGGAGTTCCTGCGGCAACGATGCTTACTCAGTGTCTTTCCAGTATTCAAGCAACGAAAAAGATGTGAACCAGCGTTTGTTTTAATTGACTGAAAAGAGTCAAAATAGTGAGTCAAATAAACATGCTGCTTCAGATCATAGACGATGTCTTTAAGCCAAAATCCAATCAAATATCATGATGGCTACTCTGCAAGTCTCAGTATCCTTTGTTTTTGTAAAATTTAATGATTCTAATTTTGTTAACGACCTTTCTTTTTTAGAGTTTAGTTAATCCCTGTACATGATTTGATGGTGAAATTGTTTTGTTTTTGTTTACCAAAGGAGAAAATTTCAGTCACAAATGATGAAGCAAAGGATCCCAACTCCAGAAAGATGATAATTCAACAGTATATACCTAAAAAAAGGTTTGTGCGTATTCAACAAACAATAAAAAGCTTTTTCTTTGATTAAATTACTTTGATTAAATTACTTTAATTATATTTAATAGTATAGATTTCGTGTTAAAAAGAATAGTCGAAATATATTCTTGGGATATATTGTATTTTGTTAAGAAGATATTATATAAAATGATTTTGTAAATCAATAACAGAAACTGTTTTAGTTTCGTGGTCTACAAATTTATTTCAAGCAATAAACTTAACATAAACTAATCTAATTTTAAAAACACCGGAGATATTAAATTATATATTTACTAAACTATATATATTTGAGGCGAGAATTTAGCATCAAAATTTTAAACTGATTCGTTTAATTCCAAATTGATTTTCTTTACATATTTATATCAAATTTATAAAAGATAATATGGCATATTTTTTTGAATTGTCCTTTTGTAACAAAATTTTTTAAACAAAATACCTTCCATAAATTTTCTGTAACCTATTATGCTCTTCTATCCTCCTGTTATTAACTTCAGTCACACAAATCTTGAATCAAGCAAAATCGTGAAAAATGTCTCAAACAACATGCAACAAGCAGTTTTGAAAGACAGTTCACTGCTATTTTTGGAGAATCATTGGAATTAATCATTGGAATTAATCCTAGCTGATGCTCATGTAAGTTTTAGTTTCGATTTTTTTATAATTCTAAACTTTTTTGATATGCTGTCGATTATTTACTAAACAATTTCACAATTAAATTTATTTTTGAAGGGAACAAAAATCAATGCTTCATGTAAGAAGACTTACATGGTTGAGTTGATCATGAAGGTTCAGTTGGAGTTTGGCGAAACATTGATAATTTTTCTCTAAATCCAGCCTCTGGTTTGTTCAGATCAACAAATCATACCTACAAAAATGTCTTTTGTCTAAAACATTACCATCACAGATTCTATTTCCGCAATGAAGATATGTTTCTTAATCTGGTGGATTTAAACCATACAAAGTGGAACACTTAAATCTTTCTTTCTGATTGGTATCTGTTTTTAATAGTATAGATATATTTTGCTTTAGTATTTTCAATAGTATAGACACTAATCATAATCCATTTGTTTTCAGATGTAATAAGCCAAGTCATAGATTTGGCTGACCTTGAAACGATTCAATGTACCGGAGGCAAAAACGAAAAGAAGCTTGAGATTACACGTAGGGACATTTCGTCAGTTTATAAGTTAATTATGTTCGACTGATATTTTTTTTTTCATTTGTGAGTACATATACGTATATTTTTAATCATATACTGATATTTTAAATGTCTTTATATATAAAGTGATCAAAGGAAAGCTAGCTTGCTGCATATGGGGAAAGTTTGCAGATAATTTTCACATATCTTGCCAAGAAACAGAAGAGGGCATAGTAGTATGTCTTCTACGATTTCTAAATTGTAAGAATTGGCCGATAGAGAGGTATGATTTTCTAAAGTATACCTTAATTCTAATAATTAATGTGTTTACGATTAGTAATTTACCTTTTATAAAGGACAAAGTTTTGATCTCTCATATTGCTCCTTTACATTTTCAATTCTGAAATTAAAGAAGCATATGAGCTTAAATAAACGTACTTTTCTAACTTTAAATCACAAAATATATTTTTATACTACTAACTTGGTTTTTTATATTAAAACAATGACAATAGGTATACTAATCAATATAATCAAATCAGGATCTCTTTTATGGATTTGCCCTTAATTTTTTTTGGCATACTATTTTTTGTGCCATCAGTTTGCTTTAAAAACTAAAAATCAAGGATAAAAAAAAAACCATAGCTACCTAATAACATGCCTATAGTTATATTTATCTCCCCTAATTATATACTAACTAATTCAACTAATATTAGTCGGAACCTACATTAAAAATACAACAACTAAATATATAATTTACCCCATCCACGATTAGATTAGGCATCAACCAAATGAAAGAACGTGCATATATAATTTATAAATGCCAATGCACCCACAAAATAGAAAAACCTCAAAATATACCAACAATACATTATACAAAATATATTCTATTTCTAACAAAATTAAAATATTATTAATAAATGGTTGATGACAAAATTTAAAAACCTAATTTCTTTACTAAAAGTTATACACAGATTTTAAAAACATAATTAAAAACTAAAATAAAAAGTAGAAGTTATCTATTTGTTCAACCAGTAGTTCACGTAACTGTGTTCCAAATCTTAGTGATTTTTGACTTTTAAAATATTATTTTTTACAAAACTCAAACCGGATTTATCTTGAATCACCGAGTTTATCGGTTCAATCTTGGATCCGAGTCGGGTTTCAAAATACTGAATATTAGAATTTAATTTTCGGATCGATTCCGGGTCAGGTTTTTTAATGAATAGTCTTGACAAATTATTTTTGGTAACTACTAAAAAATATAATATTTTGTAAACTTTAGAAATAAAGTTTAAAATAATTTTTGAAATGCATATGTCATAAGTGTATAGTTATGCATTTGACATATTTAATATAGTCACCAAAATTATATTAAATTAAATTAATATTAATTACAAATATAATTATAAAAGCATAAAATTAAAAATTAAATTTCTCAAAAAAATTAAAACAAAAATATACCCGCCCTTTTAAGGGCGGGTCAGAATCTAGTTTTATACTTATGTCTCTAGTCAACTCCTATATTTAAGACCCTTGATCGGATATCAACACTTATCTAGTTAATTTCTTTAAGTTATCTACAAAATTCTTAATTATTTGTACAATTTAATCTTAAATTATTGTTAAAATTTTTTCAGTCTCTTGGTTTCAATGAAGTGAATCCTTATAATGTAGATAGAATCATCAACTATATAATTATTTATTTAATACTTCTTACAATTTTAATACCATAATAAATCAGTGTTAAAATATATTTATTCTGTAAAATTTCATGTGATTTTGTTGGATTGGATTATAACAAAATTGAGAAAAACACACAAAAATAAAGATATAAATAGACTTCAATGCACTTCGAGGACTAACAAAACTAAACTCCAGTAAAAAAAAAACAAAACTAAACTCCAGTCTTGACAGTGACAACCTTTAAAGTACTCTCCTTTTTAGTTTAGAGATCTCTCACACTTTTTCTTTTCTTTTCCAGACGTCTTTACTCTCTTTTGTTCCTGAGATTCCTAGTTTTTTTGTTTCACACACTTAAATTATTCACTAATTAAACCCATCATTCTCTATTTATAGTTTCTCGCGTTCTGATAGTCAAAACCATTAACAAAGAGATTACTAAGAAGAGAGACAACCATGGCAGCTTCAGCATCTGAATGTCCTCAGTTCATTTCGAGTAACGGTGGCACCAGAAGCTTCTCCACCGCTCCACTTATCGATAACTCTGACCCTAATCAGATTATTGTCCCTGAGGTTTGGTTTTTTTTTTTTAATTATACAGAGGTATCAATGCCCCCACAGAATTGGTCCAGACTAGTCACGTGTTACCATATGTTGGTCTTCTGTCCCTGGCGATGCCGAAATGTAAATTTCCCAGTGGCCGGGATTCGAACCCAGGTGGCGGAACTCACAGATGTGAATCATTTACCAACTGAGCTAGAAGCCCCGGTTAAAATTAATAATAATAGCTCCCTTGAATGTAATGATGTCCATAATCACAGCTCAATCACCAAGTACCTGGTCTTGAAAACACGGTTTTTGTTTTTCAAATCTTTCACAAAACTCACATGTGTTGTTGTAATATTACTATTTAACCGAACTAAGTCAGTTCCAGTGCACAGTTTCCGAGTCAAGAAATAGCTGTTAGAGTCAACAACATATGAGACTCCAAATTTTAGCAAAAAAAAAAACAACATATGAGACATGAACACACAAGGAGAGGATCTTGATTTGTATATATTTAAAGAGTTTGTTTTAAAAAATCAATTCCTTTCTTTTTAAATATATTTGCAGAAGAAGAGCTGGAAGAATTTCTTTGCTTACTTAGGCCCTGGCTTTCTTGTTTCAATCGCATATATCGACCCTGGAAACTGTAAGATCATAGAGCAGATTCACTTTGCTATATCATTTTAAGTATAACTATATCATTTTAAGTATACCCTGGCAGGTATATGTTTTGTTTTACATTTAAAAAAATAATTTTAATATATGTATTTTAGTTATATTTATGTTTTTTATTGTATAGTATTTCTTTTAATGATTAATAAGATGTTTTAATCAATACTATTAAATTTGGAACATGTCCAATTGATATTAGTTGAGTTCAATTTAAAATATACCCGTTTTGATAAAAAACAGGAACATGACCTATTGATATATATGCGATCCAACTATTTTAATACAATTATTAAAATCTTTTATTAATAATTTTAAAAAATATTATATAATGAAAAACACAAATTTTAAATTTATAAAAATATAAGACAGAAAATATACCCGCCCTTTAAAGACGGATCAAAATCTAGTCAATACTATTAAAATAAGAACATGACCTATTGATATAAGTGTGGTCCAACTATTTTAACACAATTATTAAAATCTCTTATTAATTTTTTAAGAGAAATATTATGCAAAGAAAAACACAAATACAACTAAAAACACAAATATAAATATATTTTTTTTAAATGTAAAAGAAAAAATATATCCGCACTTAAAATATCTGGTATATTTTTTGTTTCTGAGAGGGCGAGTATATTCTGTTTTATAATATATTTTATAGAAATTTAATTTTAATTTTATATTTGTGTCTTTATTTATAATTATATTTGTGTTTTTTGTAAGCATATTTGTGTTTTCTTATTATATTTGTGTAAAAGCTTTTAAAAAGAAAAATTATTACTAAAAAAAAGTCTTCAAGATTTCAAAAATTATATATGGTCGTTTTTGTTAAGTAACAAATCGAAGAGAAAAAAATGATTCTTGGAATGTTCGTATCTTGCACCATTTGCATGTTTATTTAATTTTAGCTTTTGTTTGATTAAATAAAATATATGGAAGCAGTTACAAAAGTGGAAAAGCCGATTATTGGGGGAAGTTAAAGATGGTTATATCCACAATATCAATATATATATATCAATATAGTTATATTTAAAATGTATGTATTATTGAAATTTTAAATTGGACATAATTTACTATCAATTGAACATGTTGAAGAATTAATAGAATAGATTATAGATGATCAATAATTTTTTTTTTTTTTGCAGTTGAGACTGATCTGCAATCCGGAGCACAATACAAGTATGAGGTATACGTATTGTGCCGGTTTTGAGTCGGGTTATTATAACTAATTTAGTAAATATTTTAAATAACTTCTTTTAAGTTTATGTATTATATGCTAATGTTTTACTTCTCTATGTCCAAAGACAGCCTGCTCCCTCATAGTTTCGATTTTTTGATAAAAATATTGATTTCTTTATAATAAACAGTTACTTTGGATCATATTGGTGGCTTCTTGTGCTGCTTTGGTGATTCAATCTCTGGCTGCAAATCTTGGTGTTGTCACAGGTTAACACTCTTTCGAGTCACTCTTTGGTTTTAAGTTCCAAACTTTTTGTTGGTTTTAAGTTCTATAAATTAAGTTTGCTTAATTTGGCTTATATGGTCACAGGAAAACATTTAGCTGAGCATTGTAGAGCTGAATACTCCAAAGTTCCAAACTTTTTGTTATGGGTTGTTGCTGAAATTGCAGTAGTCGCTTGTGACATCCCTGAAGGCACCAACTTTCTTTACTCTTTACTTCATTTCTCTAATAGAATATCTCTGCAAGTGCTAATTGCCATCACTGGTCTCATTTTATAGTAATCGGAACAGCTTTTGCTCTGAATATGCTCTTCCACATACCGGTTTGGATTGGTGTTCTCCTGACTGGCTTAAGTACACTGATGCTTCTAGCACTTCAGCAATATGGGGTACGCCTTTTGAGTATCATATTTATTTCACGGTGCTATGTGTATGTTCAACCCTGATGAGATGATTGTTTACAGGTGAGAAAGCTAGAGTTCTTGATTGCATTTCTAGTGTTCACGATTGCTATATGCTTCTTTGTTGAGCTCCACTATTCGAAGCCAGACCCAAGAGAAGTCCTGCATGGTCTCTTTGTTCCACAACTCAAAGGAAATGGAGCAACTGGTCTTGCAATCTCTTTGCTTGGGGCAATGGTTATGCCGTAAGCTCACTTTCTTTCTCTTCACCCATCTTCATAAAAACTTTTATTTATGCCACCGTCTATTTTCCACAGGCACAACCTCTTCCTCCACTCTGCTTTGGTTCTCTCAAGAAAGATCCCACGTTCAGCTACTGGCATCAAGGAGGCTTGTAGGTTCTATTTGATAGAAAGCGGATTGGCTCTAACGGTGGCCTTTCTTATAAATGTCTCTGTGATATCAGTAAGTGGTGCTGTTTGTAACGCTTCGGACTTAAGCCCTGAGGACCGAGCTAAATGCGAGGATTTGGACTTAAACAAAGCCTCGTTTCTGCTACGGGTAAGTTGCTTGCTTGCCACGGCTTTTGTTTCTGTCAGAACATTTGATGTTTATTTTGTTTCCTCTGTTTTGAAACAGAATGTTGTAGGTAAATGGAGCTCAAAGCTATTCGCCATAGCACTTCTTGCTTCCGGGCAGAGCTCAACAATAACAGGAACTTACGCTGGACAATACGTAATGCAAGGGTTTCTTGACCTAAGACTCGAGCCATGGCTCAGAAACTTCCTAACAAGATGCTTGGCTATCATACCTAGTCTAGTCGTTGCTCTCATTGGTGGTTCAGCTGGAGCCGGAAAGTTAATCATCATTGCCTCGGTAACACAACTATTCCCATCTCTACTCATAAACTATATGACTTACTACCACATATCAAATCATTGACTGAACAAAACTTTAAACAGATGATCTTATCCTTTGAGCTACCGTTTGCGTTAGTTCCTCTTCTCAAATTCACTAGCTGCAAAATCAAGATGGGTTCATACGTAAACCCAATGGCGGTATGTAAGCTATCAACACACATTTTCACTAAACTCTCATCTCCCTTGAACTTGATATGTTACTTATTTTTTCTAACAGGTTTCAGCTTTGACTTGGGTAATTGGTGGTTTAATCATGGGAATAAACATATATTATCTAGTAAGCAGTTTCATTAAACTTCTTATCCATAGTCACATGAAGCTTGGCCTTGTCATCTTTTGTGGAATTCTTGGGTTCTCAGGCATTGCTATCTACTTAGCGTCCATAGCTTATCTTGTCTTCCGGAGAAACAGAAAAGCCACTTCTCTTCTTGCATCAACAAACTCACAAACTGAGGAGACACTTCCAAGACAAGATATTGTCGATATGCAGTTGCATGGCAAAGTGTCTACGTCCGATGTTGATTGAGTTGTATATCAATCATCATAAAACATTGGTTTCCATTAAAACTGGTTATGAACCAACTCCACAAAGACCTTTTGCTTGTACTCATGAAGTGGCTTGTCAATGTTGTCATTTTCTTTTTTTTCTTCTTAATCATGTTCTCTTACGTTTATGTAAGAAATAACGTTATTGTAACATCGGATAATAAGATCACTGATTCCACTAAAGCTACATGAGTAACATATTAGATGTATATATGCTTCAAGTTTAAAAAATAACTTGGTCAAACTAGTATGTATTTCTTTAGATTTATGTGGGTACGAACAGAATCTAAAATACAAATGTCATAAACTCTCCATACACAACACAAACCAGGCGACGTCATATCTCAAACTAGTTCAATAACAAAGAAAAGAGAAACAAAGGGTCTAAGCAGAAAGAATCTATCTAAAAATGGGTTTTGCTCACAGTGCCCTACTAAGTACAAACTCCAATTCAAGACTCTCTATCTTCATCAGCGTCTATCTCAGTCTCACGTAAGCTTGTGCTTCTCACTTTATCAGCATCAACCTCTTCTGCTTCATCCTCCGTATCCTCTGTTTCTCTCTATGATACGAGCCTGTGTCTGTGTTCGAGATATCATAACCGGAGCTGTGACTTAACCAAGTCAGGACAGAGAATTAATAATTAGCTAAGCCTCCTTTAACCTTAGTCTCTCTAATCAAAACTATACTAAAAGCAGGCTTCTTGCTATGTCCAGCTAGGACAGGAAATTTGACCAATAGGATTACAGCTCCTCATCCACGTCATTTACTGAGACATTTCATTTGGGCTTTTTGTTTGGTATGTAAATTGGGCCGTTTTGTTTGTCGGACAGTATGGTGAGCCCATTTTGTGAATGGTGTCGATGTGTTTTTGCCACTGTCTCCTCTCTTTGCTTTCGTAACCCTAGTTAGGGATGATTTTGTTTTCAAATTTTTCAAAAAAAGTTTTCAAATTTCAATAGTCAGGGATGATTTTGTTTTGTGGGTTGAATCAAAGTGTTAGTTTTGTGTTCATTCTCATTCGAAACTACTGGAACAGCGAATATATGCGTTGGTCTTTTTTTTTGTTTATGTTTCTTAAAGTCAAAGCTTTGTTGTTTATGTATTGTGATAGGATGGAGAATGAGCCTAATGACTTAGCTAGCGACAACGTAGCCGAGGTTGACGTGAGCGATAGATACATTGACGTAGAAGACCTCGAGAGACGTATGTGGAAGGATCATGTACGCCTCAAAAGAATCAAAGAACGTACCAACAAAACCCGTTCCCAAACGCAGAGGAAGAAGATGTCTCGAGCTCAAGACGGTACAGTCAAGCATATGATGAAGCTAATGGAAGTTTGCAAAGTCCGCGGGTTCGTGGACGGCATCATACCCGAAAAGGGGGAAGCCGGTGAGCGGCTACTCTAACAATGTAAGAGCCTGGTGGAAGGAGAAGGTGAAGTTCGACAAGAACGGACCAGCTGCGATTGCTAAGTACGTAGAGGAGTGTTTAGACTTGCAGTTTGTTCTGCAGGATCTTCACAATGCTACGTACTTTGGGGTCTTTATTGTCTTCTTTGATGCAGCTTTGTGATTTTCCGCAGAGGAAGTATCCGTTGGAGAGAGTGACTCCTCCTCCTTGGTGGCCGACAGGGAGAAGAGTGGTGGGTGAAGCTTGGTCTGGGCAAAACCCAGAGTCCCCCTCCTTACAGGAAGCCGCATGATCTCAAGATGTGGAAAGTTGGATTTTTGACGGCTGTGATTGACCATTTGTTGCCTCATGTTGCGAAGATTAAGAGGCATGTTCGCCAGTCTAAGTGTTTGCAGGACAAGATGACGGCTAAGGAGAGCGCAGTTTTGAACCAAGAGGAGTGTCTTATTCAGCAGCTTAGTAGTGACAATGGAGCATCTAATGTAACCGAGCACACCGGAGTGGTGATACTAACAAAACTGTGGTGAACAGTGACAATGATGTTGATGGGACAGAGGAGGCTTCGGATTCATTAACAGCCAACTCGCAGCCAGTAAGAGCAAGATAAAGCAGAAACACAGGAGAAGGAAAAGACCAAGAAGCAGATCAGAAGCTGAACAGAGAAATGTTATACCTGACATGAAGAAGGTGTTTTGGAACCAAACATAGCCTTAGGACCAGAGGAGAACGGTCTGGTGTTGGTGGTTCCAGAGTTTGATAGCAACTGTACTTATCTTCTCCCTGTTAGTGGACAAGCTATGATGCCTATAGAGGAACGGTTTACGGACCAAACCCTAACCAGGAGTTGCAGTCTGGGTCAAGTTAAAACTTCTATAATCCCTCTGCAGTGTTTGTGAATAATCAGGAAGAAGATCTTATAGAAATGAACCCATCTCACAACAACGGGTTTGAGGCCTCAGTAGAAGTACTTCAACCCCATGGTTTACACGAAAATGAAGAAAGAGATTTGTCTACTCAGTTTCAGAGTGACAGTAACATTCTGTCTCCATTTATCAATGACTTGGCGTTTGATAGTAGCAGATTTTACTCTGGGTTTCATTCCTATTGTACATTTGATGATGACTTCTCATGGTTTCGAGCATAGTTTCTTGACGTTTTTGTTGGGAGGTTAATGGTAAGTGTATGTTGTCACACACCACACCATCTTAGTTTATAATCTTTTGGTATTGTCTTAGTTTTTTTTTTTGCAAGTTATGTTGCAGGTTCAAAAAAACATGGCAATAGTCTTAAATAACTACTAGATTCTGACCCGCCCTTCAGAAGGCGGGTATATTTTTTGTTGAAAAATTAATTTTATGTCATGAATATTTTTATCCTTGATAAATTATATTTTGTTAAGAATTTTATGAAATCTATCTAAAATTATTGTATGAATTATTTTTGTTATTTTAAATATGACCAAAATTTTGAAGATTCCAAATAATTCTGACCCGTATTATGATTTTTGTTTATTAACCTGCTGTTAAACTTGTGAATTATTTCACAGTGATTTTATTTTTAGTATTTTAATTTAAATAAAAAGTTTAATATTTTTAAACTATTGTTTTTTGTCCTAGACCCGTTATGTATTGATAAAATCTGTTTTGTGTATTTTAAAAAGTTTATATGATTTTTTATTTTAAATGAAACTATTTTTTAAAAATATTTGAGAACATTCGGGTCTTCAGAATCTAGATTCTGATCCGCCCTTTCAAAAGACTTATTGATCGCTTTACCTAATTACTTGGTCTCAACTCTTTCGCTCTTTACTTCTTGGTCTGTTACTTGATCATCACGTCGCTAACGCTACCAGAGTTAGGACGAAGTGGAACGATTTTTTTTGAAAAGGCACATGTAAAAGTTGTGAATGAAATGGTTCTAAAATTAGAATAAAATTATAATTAGTTGTACATTTAATAAAGTCTTACATCAAAACTTATAAGTTAGAGATAAACAAATATTCAGATCATGAGCCGGATTAGTTGGGTTGTAAGAATGTATAAAAATATTACAATTTTTAAAACGGTGTTTTAAAAGAAAATATTTTTTCAAAGGACTTTGGACTTAAAGGGAGAGTCAATTAAATTACTACAAGAATAATTGGAAAATAGTTTATAGAAAATTAAATGAAATGAAACATTCCTTCAGTCCAACCAATTAAACACATAAATAAAATTCAATCAATTTTTCATTTTGGTTCTCACCTTATATATAATTTCCAATAAAAAAAAATATCAAAAATTTAAATACTAAAATTTTTGAAATTCATATACAGAAAAATAAATAATTGAAAATAATTTTATAGTTACCTAACTACTTATATAAACATACAAAATATATAATAGAAACTAAAATTTGAACAAAAAATCCGGGCGTAGTCCGGACCGACTCTAGTAAGATTAATTTCTGAAAGATGATCTTTATTAATCTCCTTGAACCCTTTATATAGGTCCACTATACATAATAATTTTTAAAATCGAACTGACATAGTTTAATTGTTACCAAATAGTAGGCATGAAATTTTTCGTCCTAAATGTTAGGTTCTTATGTGATAATTGGTTTTTTGACCAAAAATATTTTTAAAAATATAATCAGTTCATTAGTAAACAAATTATGCAATTAACAGAAAATTTTAAAAATTGTTTAAGGGCCAAAAATTAATCTGATCAAGAATATAATTTTTTTTCATACAATATTTCTTAAATAGTTTTCATATAAATTCACCATGCGCAAGACGCAGGTCTTATCCTAATGAGATTATTAATTTCATTATTTCTTAAGATAATAAGATATTAGATTTGTTTAATCCGGATATCGTTTCAGTTTTAGGTTAGTCTTTTTTTTTTAATCTATTAAATATAAAAAATCATTCTAAATCAATATTTGTTCTGTTTATTCGGTTAAAATGCTTGAGATTTTAGAATTTTCAGTGATAACCAAAAACTATTATTATTTGTTTGGTTTCATGTAATATGAATTTTAGACAGTCATGATGTCAAACTAATGGTTTCATATTATAATTTCTAAATGCATGCAAAATCAAATCAAATTTACATTATAATTGAAGAAAAATAAAAAAATATTAAGACCAATCATTTCATTACAATTTGGTCGATGGTGAATGGAAACATTAAAAAAAAATTCAGCTTCCAAGAGAATTAGAATCCTCACTTATAGTGAATATATAGTTATATAGTTGCTCACGTCAATGTGCACATGTATGTAGGACTGGGAAAAATATCCGTAAATTTTGATTTGATTTGTTATCCTTTACGATTTGAACAAAAAATATGGATATCCGTAACTCTACGAAGAAAAGCAAATACTAATATGCAATATCTTAAAAATAAAGCAAATCACAAATATTAATAATTTTAAAAACGGATATTCGATTTGATCCGTTATATGCTTATATATACATATATTTAATGAATTATATAGACAAGTTATATAAATAATATATTCTATATAAGTTTTACAATATTTTTATTTACTAAATTTATTAAATTAGGTATTAGTATTCAAAAATTTAAATAAGTTTTTTATTTTTGTAATAAAATTTTATTATTTTATATTATTTTAGATTTTTATTATTTGTTTTTAATTACTTTATTTATTTTTACGTATTGAAAACAGTTAAAAATATAACTTTTCCAGATATCCGAGACACCGTATACCCTAATGTCTACGAATCGAATTGAATCGGATAATTTATTATTTGGATGAAAAAGATTGGATCATGAATACCCACCAAAATTTTGGATATCTGATTCGTGTACATTCTTACATGTATGTGTATGTAAAAATGTATAAGGTGGTTGATAAATATATGAAAATTCCGTAATTAATATTAAAAGATATTTTGTTCAAAATAACACATGAAAAATAATATTCTATTAAAATAAATTAAATAAAAATAGAATAAACCTAGACAATAGTAATTTTTGTAAATTTTATTTCTATGTAAAATTTTATATAACCCGTAGAATATTGACAAAACGTAAACTAATATATAGTATAAATGTATTTATTTAGAGTTTGGTGAGAAGTTTTCTGTACGTGACATGTCATCGTATTCGTTTTCAAATCACTGTAAAACTACTATGTGGTAAATGTAATGTGAACAGATTAAACGACAATCCTTATATTTTTATATACAGAGAATATTTTGGATTAATTTTTTGCATGGTTAGAATCACTCATAACCAACATTGTAATAAATACAAGCGTAAAACGGTAATTGGTTTGTGGAAATAATATGCGGAAAGAATATGACTATATGAGTCAGACAGGAATGGGCAACGAATGGTGGAGCTAAAATATTTTAAAAAAAAAAAAAAATGGAGGAGCTGGCCGGGGTCCCTCCTGAAGTTTGAAACTCTCCACGAAACATCGTATGTAACTATCCTTGACTTCTTGCATCATTGTGGAATTTTTCCTCATTTACAAATTAAAATAAGAAAATAATGATGACTAAAAGTATGGTTGAGCTATCAAGTTATGAATTCATAAACACAAGATGAATATTATTAAAATTTCCTTCTTAAAAATTAAACTTACCAATGTTCAAGAAAAAAAAGTTTCATTAAATTACCTCATAGTAATAGTTATTTTGGATCATTTCGATCCAGTAGAATTCTATGCAAAAACATTACCTCGTATGTTTGTTTCATATACTGTTTTCTCTTGTTCCTGAATGTGAAAGTGAAACATTAATATTATTTATAAAAAGAAAAGTATATCATTTGAGACACATTCTTTACCACTTGCAAAAAGGTCCCACGTCAATATTTTCTAGAAACATAACCAAATAAGATTTTATTTTGTTACAGCAAAATAGTGTTTGGGACGTGCAAATTCTACACACGTGCAAATACTTTCTAAGTTTTCTGTAAATTCTTTAGGCTCCATTTCGCATGATGTGGATAGGATTTCATCAAAGAAGGTGTGCTTGACCCGATGAAAGAAATGTAGTAATTTTTTGGTACATTTAATATTTGTCGATAGTTATAATGAGTCGACAAAAATAAGAAGAATATAGTTATATCGTTATATGAAAATCTAATGTTTGGTCCGTGAAGGCTGCTGGATTGTGTTAACGGTCAACATGTCTCAACGATCAAAGAGTTCGTATATATGTAAATTTGGAAGCCATGTGATTATGATTGATCGCATCAATGGTAGAAATAGAATGACTGTATAGCAATTTTTAGTTTTCTTTTTGTGACAACATAACGATAGTTTATGTAGTTTGGACTTTGGAGAAGTCATGGTATATATATATATGTATATTATCACTATTATGTCTTAAATCATTTGAGGAATTACATGCCATCATCACATGCATTTCCAAATTTACAAATTCTAACAATTGAAATAAAAATTCATTTAAAGGTTCTATTCTTTGTTTTTTAAAAGGACAAGTGTTAACTAGTTCACAAATTTGTTCTATGTCATTTATGTTATATACATCCAGTTTGATAGGAGAAAAAGATCACTATGCATGTATAAAAAGTATTGTTATTCTTTACTTTTTCATAATCATGTTTAGCGTTCTTTCTTCAAAATGATTGGATAGTTATTTCTTAATTAGTGTTGTTGTTAAAATCCACCGGGGAAATGTCACCGATGAAGTTTACGAAAATCATGTAGCTAACAAACAATATTAATGTCGTTAAAATTGATATTATTTTATATTAAAAAGTTTTTTTATTTTTAGAAAATGTATTTAATAATTTTTGTTTATTAATCTACATAGTGTTTTGATTGAGGTGACCGTAAGTATTGTTCAAAATCCTTCAATCATCACATCAAGGTACGCACTTGTTAGTCAAAATAAGGTAAGCATCTCTAGAACGAACCATATATAGTTAGACAAAAAAAAAATATATATATATATATATAGTTAGACATCGACATCGTTCGACCAATAAAATAATTTGGAATTTCAACGACCACAACTACAGATAAAATGACATATATTAGACGATAAAACCCTGGTCGTCGGAAAATAAAATTCTAGGTCATCATCTATTATTTCATGTAGGACAATATATTAAATGTTTTAGAAATAATAATATGAAATTTGACTTAGTGAACTGAACCACTTCAGTGCCCACGACGGTATATCATATGATTATGAATTTATGATTCGTGTTTCTCTATATATACACACACAAGTAGGCATATAAAATTACAAACATCTGGGAGCTCTAAATCTGCATACTAAGATCTTCTCTTTTTTTTGATCAAATCTGCATACTAAGATCATTCATCATCATCAACACTAAAACTCTCAAACGATCTTGTTTTATTTTTTTTCGTCTTTAGATTGATTTCTTTAATAATGTCTGGAAGAGGGAAAGTGAAACCGGAGCCAATGAAAGTAGTGTTCATTAACACACAATACGTTGAGACAGATGCCCGTAGCTTCAAGACTGTTGTTCAAGAACTCACCGGTAAGGATGCCATCGTAGCCCCCGGTCCTTTCGAGTCTCCATCCACTTCCGAAGTCCGTGGTAAAACAAGCCAAGATTCCAGACGGAGCAATGGCGGCGGAGGAGGAGCGGGGACGACGAGTGAGTTTGACAGATTTTTCAAGGAGATGCCTCCTGTGGAGGAATTCTTTAAACTATGGTCAGAGAATTGAGACTATTGAGTCATTACTCATTAGCTTAAACTCTATACATTAGTGATTAAATCTTTATTTTACAGCGATATAATCTTCGGTTTGTTCTCGAATAAAAAAAATATTGCTTTCATCCACTAAGATAATATGTCGTGATTGATTGGCTGAATAATCATCTCCTTGAGTGGATCGTCACACCCTGAGATTCCGAAGATTATATTTTTGGGAAATGCATGAATTGCATTATAGAACGACCCATTTCTCCGAGTTCTGAAAGGGCTTATAGAGCGTACTTTTTTGTGCTAAAGAGTTGCTTTAGTTTGATGTACTTGAAAGAAGGCTTTCGTACACTTGCATGTCTAGAAACCGTGAATTTTTTTTTTAAAACACGGCACCATAATATTCTATGGACAATTTTTCTTTTACATTTTAGAAAAAACCAATATGATGTATAGTTCACAACAACCAAATAATGTGAAGTAATCCTGTGTTTAAATGTATGAAAAAAAGTTTAGTGTAAGTGCATAAATGGCGGAGGCAAATAGCAACAAAACCCCTTGGTTGAGCCTCTCTAACTGACCCTAGCCAATTTGTGTTGATTGAACCATTTATCTTTCACCAACCCAAATACACACACACGATTTTTTTTGTCTCATACCTTTTTGTACATATATACATATAAACATATAACAGATTAAACAAGCGGGTAATTATCCATCCATTTGCACCAAAAAATGATCCATGTGGTCAAACGGCAAAAATATTTTTTTGTTATAAGCAACTAAATCAATCTGGCACCGATAAACATGTCTCCGAAGATTGGTCGATTGGGTTCAGAAACCCAGGAATAAATCTGACTGAGGCCAAAGACATTTAAGGTGATACTGGTGGAAACCAGACCAAAAAATGGTTTTGGGGGACGGGAGGGGGGGGGAGATCAGTCATCATGTTTTACCAATTGAGCTACTAATTTTTTTGACAATTTTCTATACAAAACAACATTTTATCATTATTTTGTGGTGTAAGTGACTCACTAGCCATAATGTGCATCCACTTTTGGTTGATTTTCAATCTGCCGAATATCCCAGATAAACAAAAAGTATATAACAGATTTTAAAAAAAAGTATAAAAGAGAGATGATATTATTGCGACTCGAACTCGGTGCTTAAGACAAAACCGCCTTCATAAGGTTTCGTATATTCTAATCATTTTATAGCAACAAACCAAAAACTGAAAGCGACGACGTCGTATATGAAGGAGAGCGTTACGCGCAAAGAAAGAATCGTGTAGAGAGAAAAAAGCAAAGATTTACCTTATGCGGATTAAAAAGATTCACCTTTTATGGTGAGCCAGTTTAAAGCATGTACCTTTAGATTAGTCTCCAATGGCGAGATTATGTTAAACATAATTTCTGCTGTTAAGGAGGTTATGTTAACCCTTTTAGGTTTTTTTTGTCGACATGTATATATGTCACTAGAGTCATTATGGTTTGTTAATCATAAAGATAATCAAGGGATCGTGATTTATGACTATCAACTAACCAATTACATTCTCCTCTGCCAATATATGAATGAATCGAGAGACCACACCTACTTCTTATGCCCCTACTCGAGCGCTGTCTGGAATCACTTCCCCTCGGGCTTCACCATCAACTCCATCTCCAACTCTTGGGAGACAATCACTCACTCTCTCCTGTCTCAATCGATCTCCAACAAGCACAGGTACCTCTCGACTCTCACGTGGCAAGCCACGGTGAACTACTTGTGGTTGGAAAGGAATGATCGGATCATTGAAGTCAAAGCCACCATCAAGAACAGAATCTCTGCTTTGCGCGCCCTCTAAACAACATCATTGCAAGCGAGCTGCTGCAATATTGGTTCCTTCTCTTCCCGTAACTGCCTGGCTTTTCAGTTGCTGCTTCTGGTTTACGATCATTCCTTCTGCCTGATCTCGTCGAATGTTAGATTGGACAGTTATCATTCCTTCTCTCGGGCCTCTGAATGGGCTGCTATTTTTTCTTCTTTTTGAAAGTTCTTTACTACCTGTGGGCTGAGGGGTTTTATTGGGTTTCTTAAAAGGGCTAGTTATTAGAGTGGGTCTTGTATTCACTTTTGCTACTTACTTTTATTTAATGCATAAAATCAGTTCAAAAGAAAAACTAATCAATTACGTACTCGAAACCAACATCATAATCATATTAAACAAAAGTTAAAGGTGGTTGTTACTGCCTTACTGGTTGGTTGCTTGTTACTCTCACAATTCATAGTAACACAGAATTTACTTGTATATTTGTTTAATAGTTTTAAAATATATTAACTTTTACTTCTTTTTTTAAAAGGGCTTTACTATTAATTTTACTTTATATTGTTTAAACAGTGGTTTACTCATACTTGAAATATAGTCAATCGATAGTCATATGGTTCTATCTTCTAACATATTTGAATGCATTTTATGGGGTTTTGTCTTTTAAACATTATTTATGGTCTTCTTCACGTTTATACTGTGTTTATGCAAATTGCTAAAACTTAATATATAAATCTTCAAACTCTACTATTTTGTGGGAACTTGAAAGTGCACTATTTTATTCTTCAAATATTGGTTTATGATGTTATATAACAAACAATTTTAAAAAGAGAACGTTGGAATGTATATTTTTATTAAAAATAGATATAGAAAAAAAGAGTTTGAACTTTGTGGAAACCGACAAAAAGAAAAACAATGTCAGACCTATTTGATAAATACACACATAAAATGTAGCATAAATTTATAAGAAACTAGTGCCACCATTTCTTACTTGTTACATAAGAAAATTATTAGAAAAGTAGACATAAACAATGGTTTCAAATTCAGCTCCTAATTATTAGATGTCATAACATTGTTACAATTATCATTTAATATAATTATTTTGCATAAGATACTTCATATGTCAATGTTTGTGTCACTCAAAATCAATCATGTAAAAGATGCGGAATCATAATGTAATAAAAGTAAAAAGACATTATGATTACAGTGTAAATGTGGGACCTAGCTCTCCAAGACAGGAAGATTACACATTTACACTTTGGTCCTTTCCTTTTCATCACCAATGGTCTTTTTCTTTTGTGCAACCACCAATGGATTAGCTTTATTTCAAAATCTTCAAACGTCTCTCTTGTTCTTGGATTGAGAGAAGTGCCTCGAAATAAATCCCCACTCCCTCTCTC
Organism: Raphanus sativus; assembly: GCF_000801105.2. NCBI lineage: Eukaryota > Viridiplantae > Streptophyta > Magnoliopsida > Brassicales > Brassicaceae > Raphanus > Raphanus sativus. The sequence goes on from NC_079517.1 coordinate 14,413,978, forward strand.
TCCTTCACTCTCACTCTCAGAAGTCAGAACAATAACAACAAAAGCTATACGACCTTTCCCCTTTTCTCCACATTTTGGAGCTTTCTTGTCTGTGTGTTCTTGTTCTTATTAACCAAAGCAATCAAACCTGAACATTCAAAACATTTCGTCTTCTTATTAACCCCCTAGTCACTCCCTCGTGTTCACTTGCAACTAGTCATCTTTCTACATTCTCCTCATCTTCTTCAAAGGTTAGCTTCAACGTTTTGACTACCTCATGTATATATTTTTTTCTGTGTATGAGAAATGGAACATAGCAACTTCTCTATTGAATCTTGTAATGCGTTTGAGTGAAAGAAAAAGTAATGACTTTACTTTTATTTACTGTGCACACACTTCTCTGTTTGACTTCGATAGTGAAGTCTTCTTTAACAGAGCCACTCGCACTTGGTGGCGCGTTGCTCACACATTCTTATATGTGAGTCGTACGTCCAAGTAAAAAAACAAAGAAGAAGTTCATATGTAAAATGTATATCTGCGTTTCACAAAAAAAAAAAGAAGTATATCTGCTTTATTCTGAGGAATGCTTTAATTTTCATCAGATTATAAACCTTGGATACTCTACAACTTGAAAATCATGATGCCAAAACCAAGGTAACTAGTTTTAACTTCACTTCTCCAAGAAACTTTCTTATTTTGGAATTATATTTGAAATCATTGTTGCTGTTAGTTTCTAATCTTGCATGAGTTAACTTCCAACCTTTATTGTACCTTCTTGTGATATGAGTAGTGTTAGAGGAAGTTCAGAGTTGCCTCAGAGGCAATCTCCAAGGCTGAGGTTATCATCAACCGTTTCCTCTGCTCCGCAGCATCTCCACCGTCCAATTACAGACCGGAGTACAAAGCTAGGTCTTGACCGTCGATCTCCGAGGAGTGGTGGACCTCACAGTGACCCGTTGACTCAGAAGAAGCTTGGAAGTCGCATCTCTGGCTTGGACTCACAGCTAGGACAAGCTCAAGATGAGTTGAGATTGCTCAAAGAGCAGTTGTCTAAAGCTGAAGCTGCCAAGAAACGTGTTCAAGAAGAGCTTCAAAAGAAGAGGTTTAAGAAACCAAACCCTAATGCTCTGGAGAGAGATGACACTCCTGGAGATGGACATCAAGAGACTGATGTCTTCGAGGTTCTTCCTGTTGAGAAAACAAAAGAAGTTGATGATGAGGAACACCAAATCAACATGTTGAAAGCTAGACTGTACGACATGGAGATTGAAAAGGTATCACTCAACAAGGAAAACGAGAGCTTGAAGGATCAGTTGAAGAAGACAGATTCAGACATGTCCTGTGCAAAGGCTAAAGAAGATGAGCTAGCTTTGAAAGTGTGTCAGATTAGGGAAGAACTGGAAGAAAGTAATGAGAACACGGCGCAGCTAAAGAAGCAGCTTGAAACCGTGGAAGAAGCAAAAGAGAGTCTAGAAGCTGAGATGGAGAAGCTGAAAGTGCAAACCGAGCAGTGGAGGAAAGCAGCAGATGCTGCAGCTGCGGTTCTGTCTGGAGGAGTTGAGATGAATGGTCGATTCTCAGAGAGGTGTGGGTCGATGGAGCAGCATTTTGAAGGGAGGTTTGTGGGATCACCTGGAATTCCTGATGATTGGGAGGATGGGTCAGGAAGTGGGAAGAGGAAAGGTTCAGGGATGAAAATGTTTGGTGACTTGTGGAGGAAGAAAGGGCAAATGAATAAAAAGTAGCGTGTGATTCAAGAAAGCAGTGTGCTTTTTTTTTATTTACTTGATGGGATGACCCAAGTGATGTATAATTTTCTAGTACTACTGAATGAATATTTCTCAGCTTAAGAGTTTGTATAAGTTCAACGGTATCCACTATCAGACTTAATATGAACCCAAATCTAAATTTATATATATAGTTACATTTTTAATATGTATTCAAACTTCTCAAGTATTTGAATACACAAATGATCTGACTTTTAATATTTTAATGAAATTTCAATTTTCAAACCTAAAATGATCAGACAAGAAACATAAAATTCTAAAACATCTTTCAAATTAACTACAAAAAAATGTAAAACGTAGAAGTGCAGAAGTAGATTTTTGACACCAAGAGCCAGTAGTAATCCTATGCAAAAGTACTACCACTTGAAATCTATGGGTTTTGAACAAAAAGAAAAAAGAAATCTATGTTTCTAAATAGTGACAAAGAAATGCAAATAGTGAATTCATCTTCATTTCTAAAAATTTACAATGAATATTTTTACATATGGTTTCTTTTTATTCATGTTTCAGAAATTATATAGCAAACATTATCAAATTCGGGAAGAATAAAATATTTATTTTTCTTGCTTTTTAGTTATTATTCATTTTATTATTTTCATAATATAGTATTATAGTATCTGGGTAACTGGTCCGTTTTTTATAATTTCAGTTGGGCCGAATTTGCAGTTACGCCATTTAGGTAGAATATTAGTTGGGCCCTAAACGGTTGACGTTTTGACGTTTATCAAGCATCGAGCCTCTTGAAGAATCAGAGTGAGTGAGTGACTATGGAGGTCGCTCGACATCTTCTTTCTTTCAGACGTTTTCTTGTCTCAAGGCTTTAGTCAGTTAAGATCAAGGTACTAGATTTGGTAGGTCTGTTAATAAAGTTAAGAGTTGATACATTGAGAGAGACTTTCGACCTAGTTGTGTATAATAGATACATGGTAAAGGTTCTTTTGGTCCGAAAGATTCGTTCATTCTTGAATCGTTGGTGCTTTGAGAAGTTTAAATAGGAGTAGCTATCTTTCTCGAACCACGAACGTGGATGTATCTGATCCTCTTGAATAAATAGAAAATAATATCAATATCATCTAGATTTTTTTCTTTATCCGTGCAAATTGTTAATTTTGGTGAAAGATCTTTTTCAAATGGGACCTTCTTAATGATTGATCGATGTTTTTCTTGTTAATCATACGTGTATTAATATAATCTTGATATCATATGATGGGATATTTTCCTATAAAACATTTCGCTATCATGTAGATCGTAGAATGCATGAACCGGGACAAAGTTTTATAAGTAAAATAAATTAAAAAGATTCTTCCTGATAATGGTCAAAATGAAGTGGCAGACTGATATTATTCTGCTTGTATAGTTGTATCACTTTCATCTTCTTTATTTTTGTTCAGAAAAAAAAACTACTGAAATTAAGCTATGTAATGTGAATATCTCTTAATTTCTATACCAATAATTTTCCTTTTTATGCTCAATTTTGGGTTAAATAGCTTGGATCAGTTTACATAATATTATGTATTTTATCGACCTCATCATTTTCAAACAAAATATCTTTTGAGCATGAAGTTCACGACAATTCAAGTGATAGTTGATGTTTTCTTATAATTTTCTTAACATTTTTACCAAAGAGAAACAAAAAAAAGACAATTCAAGTGATAGAGAGACGAGCTCACTGGTTACGCTTGGCGCAGCCTTTGGTTTGGGACCGAAAGCTGTACAGTCTTTTGCTAATAAACAGCTTGACACAGCAGAGATTGCCTTCATGCAATTAAGACACTTAACGTGTATACGCATTGTTCACTCATCAGCCTATAAAATATTTTCAATTCGACCCCACCACTTTGTATGCAATGCACAGAGACCCTCTTTTTTTTTTGAAATACAAATCCTCCTACCGCCACTATTTATTATTTAATTAATTTAAATGATTTTATTCCCAAACGACTTATCTAGAATCCAAATGAACAGATTTGTAATTTGGCTAGCAGAAAATTTATAAATATATCCAGTTTGACCAGAAAATATTATCAAAAAATTTCTCCTTTCGGACAAAAGCCTTGAGGAGACAAAAACTGAATCCTCCGACATTAATCCTTTCAAGTGGATTAAAAAAATAGAAAAAACAAATCAAAGAAACGAAAAGAGAAGTTCTGTTTTCTCGAGACCGTGAATCGTTATCGAAGATTTTTGGTATTTAAAGGATGAAGATTCAGTGTAACGTTTGCGAGGCGGCGGAAGCGGCGGTGCTGTGTTGCGCCGATGAAGCCGCGTTGTGTTTGGCTTGCGATCAGAAAGTTCACGCCGCCAATAAACTCGCAGGTAAACACCAGAGAGTCCCTCTCTCTGTCTCTTCCTCTTCCATACCCAAATGCGACATTTGTCAGGTCTGACTCCTCTCTCTCTTTGATCTCAAAGTTTCAATCTTTTTATTTTTAGGTATGAGAAAGCCTTGTAATGATTCAATGATTGTATTTTCTTTGAAAAGTCTGAACCTTTTTAGGTTTTAGAGAGGCAGTTTCTTAGTTTATTTTGTATTTGACAGGAAGCTACTGGATTCTTCTTTTGTCTGCAAGATCGAGCTTTGCTATGTAGGAAATGTGATGTTTCAATCCACACTGTGAATCCTTACGTTTCAGCTCACCAGCGGTTTCTTCTGACTGGAATCAGAGTTGGTCTTGAATCTGCTACGGGCACAGGTCCTTCTACACCATCCAATGATGATAAAACCAACGAGATGAAACCTACATCTGAGCCTCAGAAGATGAACTTAGATCATCATCAGGTAATGTTACCGGAAACTAAAGTGAGTGATCACATTTCGACAAAGCTTCCTATTGGAAGCAGTGGATCAGCTATTGGAAGCATCCCTCAGTGGCAAATAGATGAGATTTTCGGTTTAACCGACTTTGATCAGAGCTATGAATACATGGAGAATCACGGATCATCTAAGGTATACAAATTATTCTAATCATTTCATCCTTTTTTTCTGTTTCTCATTATGACAAATCGGTCTCTTGCAGGGGGATACTAGTAGACGAGGAGATTCAGACAGTTCTTCCATGATGCGGTCTGGAGACAAAGATGGAGAAGAAGATAACAATAACAACTGTTTGGGAGGAGGTGAGACATCATGGGCGGTTCCACAGATTCACTCTCCACCAACAGCTTCTGGTCTAAACTGGCCTAGACATTTTAACCACCACTCAGTGTTTGTTCCGGACATATCTTCTTCAACTCCTTATACCGGTTCATCTCCTAGGCAGCGGAGACGGTTCAAACAACTGCAACTTACATAACAGTCAATGCTTATGATTTCTCTCTAGACCCCCTACACTAAAACTAGTCACCAAAAACATTTATGTAATGCAAAAAATATTACAGAAAAAAGAAAGAGAGACAAGAAGGAATGTTTTTGAGAGAATCACTGTCAACAAACTCTTGTTATTTTATTGTTTGTCTTTTGTCACAGTTTCAGAAATTAATTAAATTTATTTGCATTTTCTTCAATTACTGATAAAATCATAAAGAGAATACAATTTTCTCCGGTGGTCGACTCCGGTGGCTCTCACAGCACCGGAATCGGATTTGCTTGTTCTACCGTGATGTGCTCTTGTTGTTTTGTGAAGGTGTGGTGAGAATCCGACCAGGTTGATGGGAGTGAAGGTACCAGATTGGAGGTGTGTGGTGGCGCGTGAAGTTCGGCTTCAGAGTCCGACGGCTAAAGGCGTTTCTTTTCTAGATGATAAAGACGTGTGCTGGTCGTTTCTCGACGGCATCAGAGTTTGCTTCTCCTTCAATTCCTAGATCTACTCGTCTTGATGCTGGTGTTGTGCTTAAAGAGTTTGTATCCCCTGTTTCTTCTGGTATGTGGTTTTTATCCTCTAGTTGGTCTCGGATTCTCTTCCTCCCTTGTAGTTGCTCGTTATTGAAGTTTCGTTTAGTTTGCAGTTTCTTAGCTAGTCTTCTGCGTTTGATATCGACTAATCTGTTATGGAGTTCAGAAATTGGATTAGTTTGTCTTTGTTCTAGCAACGGTGTAGCAGAACAGTAGTGGCTTTTGAAGAGCAGCTGAAGGGTTGTTGAGTAAAGTGTGGGTCTCAGGTAACCATTCCATCTCCCAGTTTCAGAAGAGTCCTCCTCCTGTCCCTTGAATAAGTGTATCTCCTGGTTGTCTTTTGTCTCTGGTTTCCTCTGTGGCTTCTTGTGGTGAAGCTTTAGAATGAGGTTGAGGTTTTAAGGCGTCCGGATGAAGGTGTAGTTGAGTAGTGAGTTCTCCCGGGTGTTGGTTCTCCATGGTTTTCGTCTTGGTTTCGTCTTGTTTGTGGTCATCGTGAACGGGAAGGTTCAGATGATGGGTCCTGCTCTTCATGAAGTACTTCTATGGTTCCAGCTCTCTTGCCTTCAGATTGGCAAGACTACCGGCTGATCGTAAGATAACTAAGTCTGTTTTGTCTTGTTAGGTCTTGGTTTAGTCGAAGGATTCCAGTTTATAGCTTAATGTTTCTGTTGGTTATTAGTGGTCTGTTTCTTAGACTGTTGTTCCCCTCTTGTGGGCTTAGTTTCTGGGGAAATTCATGTTTTCCGCCAGCATAAGTATTCTTTCTTTGTATTTTATTAAAGTATCAATGAAAACTCATTTGGGAAAAAAAAAAAAAAGAATACAATTTTCTCTAATCTACTGGAGAATCTCTCAAAGGAGAATTCAGTTAAACGAGACATGGTATTATTGCTAAGTGTTAGACAAGGGTTCCACTATTGTTACATAGCATAGCCATAGTGTATTTACAATTTTACACAACTGTTCACATACATAGCAATCTAGCCCCACTGAGACGCCCATGACCACTGTTACAGGTTTTACTTGGCCCAATTCTGGAGTATAAACTGCTGCATCAAAATCGCCACGATACTTCCCAAGCTTACCTGCAATGACAAAGTAATGACAAAAAATAAAACATAAGTAGTATCCAGCTTTCAATTCATGAGCAACTCAAGTCTCTATATGAACCTAACCGACCGTGCAATTTAGTTATGAGCAGTCAAACTTATGGTTTCTCTACTTTCATCTATCAAACTCATTCCTTGGCACTACGATAAGGCTGTAAAATGAACTCGGTTTCTCTACTTTCAGCTATCAAGCTAGTGTGGATAACAGTAGGACATGCCTCGTGGAGTAACAAGGCTGTAAAATGAACTTTGGCTAAGGCGGTCATCAGTGATTCACAAAATAAGGATTGAATTGTTCACTGTTTTAATATGTTTTCACATTCGTTTTTTATGTTGCAGGAAATTTCTCTGATCAATAATAAATCTTGCCAGTGTGAAGAAAAAAAAAAGTTTTAAGGGAATTTACAAAACGGAAATGAATCATCTCATCGTTTGATATGACCAAACGAGCTAGCTCCTTAACCTCAAGTTTTCAATCTATAGAAGAAGATACACTGCACACTACAAAAGCTGTCCTAGGATGAATCAAGAAAAAAAAATTGTTCTTATTAAATATTGAGATCTTATACCGACTATGCATTTTAAACCTGATTCAAAATCTCTACACTTAACATATTAACGCAGCTGCTAAGAAACTCCTCTACATTCTTCATTCAATTGCTTCAAGTTCATTACAAGTGCAACACTATATATTGCCCGACCTGCCACTAAAATTATGTTCGTTTATGTGTTGCACGACCTAACGACATGCGAACTGCCCAACAGGTAAACGAACAGGACCGAAATAACCTGCGTGAGCTGATGGAAGCAGCCTATAACAGTAAAATCTGAGTTTCTTATCGATCATGAAAATTCTCCAAGCAAGTTTAAAGATGACACCATTCACATAGGAATAGATTTTTTTTTTTTTTTTGAACAACTCACATAGGAATAGATATAAGTAAATATAAATTACAAAAAAAGAACAGATTAAAAAATAGCCTCACCAATAACTAAAACACTTCCATAAGCTTCACATCCTCTACATGGTCTTGAAACATGAAAATACGATGATCCTTAACCGCTTCCATTCCTTTGATCCCAACTCTTACGACTGTGTCCCTCTCGGTATCGAAGTACAAAAGAAACTGAAAATCTGATGACAAAAAGACAATCTCCTTTGTCCGAGTCACTCCAACAAATCTTACAAGTTCCTTTCCAACTATATTCCTCCACAGATCAGGCAAAGTGTATGTATTGTGCGACCATTCCTCCTTCTCAGCATCTTCAAGAACTCGCAACCTAATACTACTACAGCTTCCATTAATAGTTTTAGGCCAAAGTGAAGCTAACTTACCATTATAGTTTTTCCAAACTGCACTTTCAAAAACGTGAGCGTAACTGACTGTGTATTTAACAAAACTGAACTTCTCCGACCGAACATCAAAACAAACGATGATGAAGTCCCCTGTAGACCTCCGCGCTGGATAATACAGAACACCATCGATACATACGTGGTGGTACTTATGACTACTAGTATAAGTTATGGAACATTCAATTTTTCTCCATGACGGCTCTTTTACTCCTAGTGTCAGGACCTGATGCTCCTCACAGACCAACCATTGACTTCGATAAAATAACCAAGTCATGGACAACACCTTGTGCTGTCTCTCAACCGGATCATACCCAAGATAGCTTCTCACTCCAATCCTCCTCCTTGTTTTCACTTTGGGTAAGATCAATGATTGTCCGGTACTAGGGTTACATATCACCGACACGTGTTCATGTTCGTTTAAAACGCGTTTAAATCTGAGAAGGGCCAAACCTTTGATACAACTAAACTTTATATCAAACGAATAACAGTGGCCCGGAACTTTAATACCATAGTAACTGGTCGTTAAAAGAGACGAGCCTTGAGGCTGTGGCGAGGAGGAGGAGAAGAAGAACACGTGGTCGTCTTTCTCGCAGGCGAACAAGAGCTGTGGGCGAGTCAAAGATTTGGTCAAGAACAGCTCCGTGAAGTAAGGGAGACGGATAAGGGAAGACCATTGTTTCTTTACGCAGCGAAATCTCGCTATAGACTTAGCTGGAAGCCTCGAGAGTATCTCTATGATTAGATCAGATGGGATCGGACATGATGAGTTTTCTTCGGGTTCAGTCAAGGTCTTGGATCGCTTGTTGGCTTGTGTGCCGACCGGACCGAGATCCGGAGGCTCTGGGACATTCATGGTTGAGACACCGATGGTTAAAACCCAAGGAGACGTAACCATGACGGCGACTTTGGCTTCTGCTCTTCTACGGTTTCATACAAACCATGTCATGCCATTGTTTATGAATTGATTTTGCTTAGTTGTCATATTCTCCATAGTTTTAGGCAATTTTGCTTATTTATTATGTTTTCCATAGTTTCAGATAATTTTACTTATTTGTTATATGATTAATAATTATTGTTATATCTATCTATACTATTATTTATGAAATGGCTTTTTTAATTGTCATACTTTTGTAATTTTCCTTATTTGTTATATTCTCTATAGTTTTAGATAATTTTGTTTATCTTTCATATCTATCTATTATACTATTATTTATGAAATGATTTTGCTGATTTGTCACATTCTCCATTATTTTAGCTAATTTTATTTGTTTGTCATATTCTCATTAGTTTTTAGATTAAATCATCAATTTATTAATTTAGATAATAGAAATATTTCAAAATTTCTAATTAATTTATTAATTTAAATAGTATAAATATTTAAAAAATTCTAATTGGAATTATGATTATAGTTATTTTAACTTTCACAAGATTCTTATTAGTTTTTTGCTTAAATCATTAATTTATTAATTTAAATAATATAAATATTTCAAACTTCTAATTGGAATTACAGTTATAGTTAGGACCAATTATTATTTTCATATGATGTAAGATATTTTAAACTCTATAGTTTCATTTTTCTCATTCATTCCAAGTTGTCTCGATTATAGTTTTTGACATCTATATTTATGTATTTTTATATTTGTTTTCTTTTTGTTGGATTTCTATGTTTTTCTTCTTTCTTTGAGTTTGAAGGACTATGAACAAATCAGTTTTATTACATGGGGTTTCAAATTATGAATTAGGTATTCTGAATTATTTTGGTAGTTATTTCACGTGTATGTTTTACTATTATTTAATCTATAAGAAAAATATGCTTTGATATTAAGTTTATAGAGTTGTCTATGCAATCATGTTATGAACATGTTTTTAATGTTTTAGTTTTCAAATGGCTAAAATAGATATATTTTAATGAATAATTAGATTTATCATTATATAATTAACCATAAATTAACTTCAATAATAAAACTATCATTATCTATTTTTCTTTTATTAAAAGTAAACTTATGAAATATTAAGATAAATCAAAGTATGTATTGATCAAGTAAACCAATGAAATATTGTCATTATCTCAATTCGTTTTAAAAAAAAAATTCTTTTAAATTATCATCGAACTTTAGTTTTTTGTTTACTTTTTATTTATTCTTTTCTTACTTGGATTTTATGTGTTTTAGTGTTTTGTTATGATAATTTGATACATGTTTCTGATTTAAAAATACAAAGTAGATTAAGAAAGATCAACACATTCTTACTTTACTTTATTGTGTAGAATATTTTATATGTAATTATGCTCTCATAGTTTATAGCTTTCCTTTGTGTTGTTAGGTGACGTATACCAAAATAAAATCGAAGAAAACTAAAATAATTAAGAATATAAAAAATAAGTTATCATGATGTTCAAATCATAATACATATGTTAATTTAGTAAAACGATTATGCTTGCATGTACTGGCAAAATACCTAGTGCTTAATAATTATAATTAATAGTTTTGCTTATTTTTCTTATTTTCAATTAACCATGTTATTTAAGACAATCACAATACTATAATATTTTATTAACGATACATCATCTTATTTATAACTATTTAACTTTTTGATATATGTTGGTTGATTCTTATTTTTGGTGTTTTTTGAGTAGAGGCTTATTTTTGGTGTATGTTTAGGATTAGTATTAAATATTAACTGATATAAGAGATTTATTTGGTGCATCAAGATTTCATATTGTTGTTTCATTATTTCATCATCCGTAAGTGGCTGACTATCAAATATAATAACTGACTCTATCTTATCATAATAATATATAAGTGCTATCATAAGGAAAACCATCTATTACAATGTGGAATCTATTTTATTATTTATGCGGACTCTATTACCAACTCTATGTAGCTATATATATTATTCTAAGTTTTCTGATTTGTCATAATTCTTATAATTTTATGTTTAATCATATTTTATGTTTAATTATTAATTTTAATAAATAATTTTAGTAATTTAGTTGTAATTTATCATTATGTTGAGAATAGTTAAAAGAATTCTAACGATAATATCATAGTTAAATTTATGTTATATTTATTTTAGTAATACTAAATTATATATATTTATATTATATTTGGTTTAGTAATATTAAACAGGCAATATATATAGCACATAAGATAATTATCTATATTTTATTATAATCATCTATAATAATCATTTATTAAAATGAATCATCTATGAATCATCATTTATTAAAATGAATCATCTATATTTTAGTTTGAATACCTGTTCGAATTCGGATCGGATATTTCGGGTATTTTCAAAATACTATTTTGGTATATGGGTGTAGAATCCGTTCAGATATTTTTGTACTCCAGGTCGGGTTTGGATATTTTTAGTTCGGATCCGGTTATTTTGGAACGTGTTCAGATATTTAGTCTTTAAAGAAAAAATTATATTTTTTATTTTCTAAAGTTCTTGTATTTAAAAATTTAGCTTTCGATTAACTGATTTTTTATTTTTTAATAGATTGAATGATTAATAGATTTATAGGTAACATTTCAAAAATAAATAGACATTAGTTTGATTATTGTTTTTAGAATTTGGATGTAACTTTTGTTGATATTCATTTTAATTGAGTGTAAAATCATTTTCTTCGTTATATATATATATATATATATATATATTATATGATCTTAAAATATGTGTAACATCAGTATAAATATTTTAAATAAAATGAAAGATGTAAACTATAAATCTAAGGATAAATATACATTCGGTTATCTTCGAATATCTATTCGGATTTAGTGACGGAGGGAGAGAGAGTGGAAGGGGGGCAGCTGCCTCCTATGAAATTCAGATTCTTTTTTGTATTTTTGTTGATTATTCAAAACTTATTTGTGTAAAATTTATTTCTATTGAATCGGGGCTTCTAGCTCAGTTGGTAAAGGGTTCACAGCTGTGAGTTCCGTCACCTGGGTTCGAATCCCGGTCACTAGAGAATTAACATTTCGATATCGTTAGGGACAGAAGACCGACATGTGGCAACACGTGACTAGTCTGGACCACTTCTGTGAGACCAGAATACCTCTGTATAATTCACAAAAAAAAAAGAAAAATTATTCTACAGTCCATATGAATTTAAGTTCAATTTTTACTTTGTCCCCTACAAAAGTAATATCCATTCACAGTATTTTGTTATTTTGGTTTGGATTTTGGTTCGAGTTTTCAGGTTCGGATACGGTTCGGTTATCTGGTAAAATGCCCACACCCCTAGGTAAACATCTATCTTATTAAAACAGAAACATTCTGTTGGACCTAACATTTATTTTGTAAGTTTTTAAATTAAATACACATTTATACTATATAGTTAAACATACATTAAATCACTTTATGTTTCTTTTTTTATACTACTTTCTATGTTTCCAAACAATATATTTATTTCTTTATACTACTATCAATGTTTCCAAACAATATATTTATTTCTTTATACTAATATCAATGTTTTCAAACAATATATTTTTATACTACTATCAATGTTTCCAAATAATACAATAATTAATCTTAGTTATTTTATATCTATCATTTTCTCTTTAAAATTTTGTAGAAACGTCATAATTTTAAAGTTCACTATCATAAATTGCAAAATAGTTAACTTTAAAATTCCGATTATAAGATTACAAATTATGAAGCTATTACAATTTAAATCCAATTAGATTACATATCGGTCATCCATCAGTTCAATCGGTTAGTCTCGGATTTTAGTGATTTTTTAGTATGAATATTTTAAAAACATAAATTGAATTGTCAGATCTCCGGATTAACCGATATAATCACAATCGGGTTGAATTTAAAAATACTGATTTAAATGAAAAAATATTTTAAATACACACTCTTTAAAATTTACCAAAATATTTGTTAAATTATTAGTGAAATTTTTCATCGTAAAATATTCCGCGCTTCAAAAGCGCGGATCAAAATCTAGTAGATGTTTATATCTACATAATCACGCACAGCTCTATAAACATAGTATTTTAATCTATCTTATTAAAACAGAAACATTCTGTTGGACCTAACATTTATTTTGTAAGTTTTTAAATTAAATACACATTTATACTATATAGTTAAACATACATCAAATCACTTTATGTTTCTTTTTTTATACTACTATCCATGTTTCAAACAATATATTTATTTCTTTATACTACTATCAATGTTTCCAAACAATATATTTATTTCTTTATACTAATATCAATGTTTTCAAACAATATATTTTTATACTACTATCAATGTTTCCAAATAATACAATAATTAATCTTAGTTATTTTATATCTATCATTTTCTCTTTAAAATTTTGTAGAAACGTCATAATTTTAAAGTTCACTATCATAAATTGCAAAATAGTTAACTTTAAAATTCCGATTATAAGATTACAAATTATGAAGCTATTACAATTTAAATCCAATTAGATTACATATCGGTCATCCATCAGTTCAATCGGTTAGTCTCGGATTTTAGTGATTTTTTAGTATGAATATTTTAAAAACATAAATTGAATTGTCAGATCTCCGGATTAACCGGTATAATCACAATCGGGTTGAATTTAAAAATACTGATTTAAATGAAAAAATATTTTAAATACACACTCTTTAAAATTTACCAAAATATTTGTTAAATTATTAGTGAAATTTTTCATCGTAAAATATTCCGCGCTTCAAAAGCGCGGGTCAAAATCTAGTAGATGTTTATATCTGCATAATCACGCACAGCTCTATAAACATAGTATTTTAAGATTGTTTCGATCCAAATTAATACTTTAGCTTCTCAAAATCTGCTTCCATGTGTGGTCACCACGAGACATATTACACTCACAGTTCTATGATCGAAAACTTTGCCGAATAGGTTCCTCACCAAAAAAAAAGTATGATATGGCAAGTTCTGCCTCTCTCTCTCAATTCCTGAATCATTGACACTTGGACAGAAACAGCTTTGAAACGACCAGTTTGAACAGCGAGAAAGGTTCTGATAAGAGACGCACAAATGCGGCGGCCACGTGAGGCTATTGAGCCACCGGTGCGGCGAGTGGTTCCCACGCATATGCAGAAATAAGTCAATAACAGTATAATGGGCCCTACATGGTCACGCCGGTGACGCACCATCGCGTGGAAAAGGAAACTTCCGAAGCGGTTCGTTGAATTATCGTGAATCAGGGCACGTTCTGAGTGTAAATGTTAGCTCTCGCACGTGGTAACGCAGTTCCACGTGTGACAATTTGGTAAAAATCACGGCATAGTCGCGTGTAGAGATATATGCTCCCACGTGCTAGGCTCCTACGTGATAATCATGTAGTGGTCCTTTAGTTAATATAGGGTCAAATCTTGGGTAAATTGGGTAGTCTAAAGCTAATATCAGTATGAATATATTCAACATCTTCTTCTCTAGCACGAGAGTTCTTGATTAGCTTAAGCTTCTTGAACTTTTGAGGTGATCGAAGATTGTTTAGGCACGCTAGTACAATCTGGTTGTTCTATTACGGTCTTTGCTACTTTCTTGCCAGATCTGAGAAGAGAATTGTCTCTTTGATCTGCCAAGAAACGGAGTTTAGTAGGGGAGGAAAAGAGAGTGATGACGTCAGGGACGAGAATGCCGACATGGAGGGAGAGAGAGAACAACAAGAGGAGAGAGAGACGGAGGAGAGCAATAGCGGCGAAGATCTTCACCGGGTTGAGAATGTACGGGAACTACGAGCTTCCCAAGCATTGTGACAACAATGAAGTGCTTAAAGCACTTTGCAACGAGGCTGGCTGGACCGTCGAACCCGATGGCACTACTTACCGCAAGGTTTGGATCTTACTTTTGTCTTGTCGGAACATGAATGAATATGTTAAGACATCGAAAACTAACATGCGCCGGAGAGGGCGAGCCTACCTTCCCGTGAATTTCTAGGCTTCTAGCTCGGTAGTAGGTAGGGTTGCTAACGTGTACCTCGCTTCGGGTAAGCTAGCGTTGGAGGATCGTTTAGTCAAACGTTTTGATTCTTTCTATGTGACTTCTTATAATGCGTTTATTTGAAAGTAGATTCTCTCTATGTCACACTTTCACTTGTATGATTAATGTTGGGAACAGACGAGTCTATTCTCTAGAAAATATATATAAAAATTCACAGTGCACAGAGTTCAAAGTGTACCGTTCTGATCTGTAGATTTTCTTGGAAAAGCATGTGGGCACTTTTGCTTAACTGTCTCAAGTTTATACTCAGGTTTCTAAGAATCCGAGTCCAATGACAGATAATCTATGGGGTCAGGTGCCTCCGTGGCTCAAGTCTATACTGAACTATTTAGACCTAGCTGACGTGCAAAGCAACTAACTCGCTGTTTTGACACTGACACAATCAAAACTACTAGTTCAGTTCATTTCTAGGTTTTATCATTAAGACATTTAACACAGTAATTAACTTTATGATCTCCTTCTGATCAGTTGTGTTTGATCTGTTTTTCAGGGATGTAGTAGACCAATAGAGCGTATGGACATAGGTGGCGGTTCAGCAACCGCGAGTCCTTGCTCTTCCTATCAGCCAAGCACGTGTGCTTCTTACAACCCTAGTCCAGGCTCCTCTAACTTCATGAGCCCATCTTCTTCTTCTTTCGCTAATCTCACCTTTGGAGATGGCCACCAATCACTCATGCCATGGCTAAAACACCTCTCAACAACAACGTCATCCTCATCAGCTTCTTCATCATCAAGACTCCCTAACTACCTCTACATCCCTGGAGGCTCCATAAGCGCTCCTGTTACCCCTCCTTTTAGCTCTCCCACAGCTAGTACCCTGACCATGAACCCTTTCTTTGTCTCTTCAACACCGCCCAGTCCCACAAGGCAGACCATACCTGAATCTGAATGGTTCTCAGGGATTGAACTCGCGCAGAGCGTTCCAGCTTCACCAACGTTCAGCCTCGTCTCACAAACCCCTTTTGGATTCAAAGAGGCAGCAGGGAGAGGTGGATCAAGGATGTGGACACCAGGTCAAAGCGGGACTTGTTCACCGGCTATTATTACTCCTGGTGCTGATCAGACATCAGATGTTCCAATGTCTGAAGCTGCGACTCCTCCAGAGTTTGTGTTTGGTAGTAACACAAACGGGTTAGTGAAAGCATGGGAAGGAGAGAGGATACACGTAGAGAGTGGCTCAGATGATCTCGAGCTTACTCTTGGAAACTCAAGCACCAGGTAATTGGAAAACCGGTCCAACCAAACCAGTCTCAGTATGTCCCTTCAATTAAAATATAATTTATTTTCCCAGAATATAAGGCTCAAATTGAAACACGCTTTGAATATTCGTTTATTTGTTACCCTTGTGGCTGTATTCTTTCCCCTTTGTGTTCCCGATCCACTCGGGTAACCAGCTAACCTAAAACCAGGTTTAGATGGATCTAGTCAGATTATGTTTC
Source organism: Raphanus sativus (assembly GCF_000801105.2). Taxonomy (NCBI): domain Eukaryota; kingdom Viridiplantae; phylum Streptophyta; class Magnoliopsida; order Brassicales; family Brassicaceae; genus Raphanus; species Raphanus sativus. The sequence goes on from NC_079517.1 coordinate 14,430,462, forward strand.
ATATCATCACCATTCGTCCAATAGGGGTTTGCAGGTGAATAGCAGCCTCAATCTCTGTTTATAAAACGGCTACATATTTCATTTTCTGGCATGGGCTAGCTTCTTTTGCTTCTTCTTGGTACTCTTTAAGGCTCTTTCTTTTTGTAATACAGAGGAATGTGGCTGACAGAAAGCGTGTACATATGATGAGCGATAACCATCACATGCATGTACACGAAGAAACAAAGCTTCGGGCAATTCACGTGAATACAACTGAGAAATGGATATTATCCAGTTAACAATCCAACACGTTTACTCTCCATTTTTTTGCCTCAATTCTTTTCGCCTCTATTACTTCCACCACTTTCCTTCTCTGCCATTCCTCAGAGTCCTCTTGAGCTTTCTTTAAAAGACTCCCAGCCTCATATTCCTTTCCTTTGAATAGCAACTCATTTCTGTTTTTCCAAAGATGCCACAACAGCCATGGGACTATGTCTGCTTGGTACATCATCTCTCGGGTATGCTTTTCTGGATATTTAGCACATGATATACATAGGAATATATGGACTGCATCATAATACCTTTAGGAAGTGCTGGTATTGGAGAGAGAACCCACATCAGTCTAGCAAATGGGCACTGAAATAGCACATGATTGACCGTTTCTGATTCATTACCACATCTGAGGCATCCTGCATCTTTTGATATATGCTTGCGCACCATATTCCCTACGACTGAACCGAGTTACCTATGCATCGCCATAGGAAGTGGTGGATCTTTGGGCTCGTCACTCGTGTCAGTGCTCCAGGCCAGATGGTAGAGGTGATCTAAGATTGGTTGATCTTCTTCTACTGATGATAATCTGTTAAGTATATTCATCTGAACCCAACAGTCTGACTTCACAGTATATGCACCTGCCTTGTTGTAGTCCCAAATGTAGACATCTTTACTGTTATGTCCTCAGGTTCGAATCTTCATGATTCTGTGCACTTCTTTCTCTGGGAAGATTTGGTTCAATACTTCCAGATTCCATTATTTTCCTTGATTTATCAGCAAATCTCGAACTTTCAGGTTGTGGGAAAGGGCCATACCTCGAGTTTTCTCTGTTCCATCTCACCATTTTGGCTCTCCTGGCCGGTTGCTGATCGATCCATAAGTCTTGAAAGACTTTAGTGTTTTCTCCATTGCCTATTACCACCCTAGCTCCCTGCTCTGTTGCAGCTGTCTTGTTTTCCATGTTTCTAAATACTCAACAACTAAATGTTTTTGTCCTGGACATTATCAAAAAAAAAGTTATCTAACATCACTTGTTTTGTATTTGTGTATCAACTATAAATGGTGTAAAATAATTTTTCACCAATTAAGTAAATGACTTTGAAAATTGTGATGTAAATAATTTACATCATTTCACTAATAATGATGTAAAAATATTAAATACTTTCATCAATTAGTATAAATGATGTCAATATCTATCGGTCACTAAAAATGATGCTAATAATCATATCAATTTTTAAATGATGTTGTTATTTTCATCAATTAGAAATAATTCATTTTAATTATTTATTAATAAATGTAAAAATAAAATCTAATTTTTAAAATTTATTTAAATTATTATATCATTTAAATTATTACTTTAAATAATTTTATATTATTAACGTACAAACATATATTTATACTTTGTCTAAGTAACTATGAAGATTTTTTTCATTAGAAATGCTCTACTGTTTTAATAGATTTCTCGAAGTAAGTTTTTGTTTGTCATCAGTTTCTCTAAGTAAGTTAAAATTCCCAATTAACCATATGAAAAGAAATTATATACCCTATATGAAAGTTTGTTTAGTTGTTGTCCCAATCCAACCTAGATTTGAGTATATCCGAAAGACTGAATAGTTTGAAATTAAGCTTTGACTATACAGTTGCAGTTTTCGTTAACTAAGAGATAAGCCTACACCATTTTTTGAGAAATACACTACAAAAAAAAATAGTATTGATAGCAGGAAAAAACCGCTATCATATATCATAGATAGCGTATTATGAACCGGTATGTCTACCCCAGCTATAATAGGTTTTCCGTCTACGATAGCAGTTTTCTAAAGCTATTACATCGGAAAGCTATGATAGCGTTGTTTTTACTATTTGCTATTACAGGTTTTTATTATTTTTATTTATATTTTAAAATTATTAATTAAATTTAATATAATAAAAATATATAATCGATTTTTAACATAATAACTGGTTTGATATTAAAATTGGTTTATTAAGTAAATCTTGGTTTACAAATAATATCGGTTTAGAAATCTAAATCTAAAACTTAACCTTAAAAAAAATTAACCCTACAGAATAGACTCTACGCCGTCAACGATTTCTTCTTCTTCTTCTACTTCATCGTCTTCACCGTCAAGCTCTTCTCCTCCACCACCATCAGCTAATCCTCTGGTGCTTCTCATCTATCTCTCCTCCCTCGTCTCTGAACAAACTCTAGCTCATCTCTTCTCTCTCGCTAGACTCCAACTAACGACCCACTGCTTCTGCTACCCTCCTACTCTTCTTCCTTGTCCACCTTCCTGTAACAAGAACAACAGATAAAAAAATCAAACCACAGAGAAAGAGAGTGAGAGACAGTGAGAGGTGACCTGTGGTGGTGGCTCCAGCCGCCTTGAGCCCTTACGCCTCCAGCCGGATCCTTTCGTGAACTGCCCGCCTCCTTCCTCCTCCGGCCCCACCTTTGACGACGGAGCGAGCTCGAGACGGTGACAACAGAGTGAGCTCGAGACGACGACCGGGAGAGACTTGATGCCGGTGACTATGGGGCGTGCTCCAGACCAGGATGACGGCGACGGTGGTGGTGGGTTGTGATGAGCATAATGGCTCCAGGGAGAGAAAAGGAGATGGATGAGGGTTGGTGGTGACAGATGAGTTTTCACGTTTCAAATAATTGAAGATACCAGAGAGAGATAGAGAGAAAGAAGGAAGATGAAACACAATGTTTTTTTTTGTGAATCTGAAAAGAGACGAGAGAGAGAGCGAGAGGGAAGAAGCACAATGAATCTGGACCGTTCAAAAAAATTAAATCAATGGTCAATATTAGCTATCCTCACCCTTCTATTTGATTGGTCAATTTATGCTCACCAATCAGATTTTTAAAGCTATTTCATTTTCTTTTTTAATGCTATTGTTCCCTATTCTATTTTGTGTTTTAATATATAAAATAATTATAATATAGTTTCGTAAACAAAAAAAAACATTTTGAGAAAACATCAAAATTTTATAATTTACAATATAAAATTTTTAGATTTAAATTTATAACTTTAGTTAAACTTTGATATTGATATTTAGGTATAAAATAGAGTTTAGGGTTTAAGATATATAGCATTGTCTTTAAGTTTAAATTTGAAATTAAAATTCAGAGTTAGAATAAAATAAATGAAGCTAAGGGTTTAAGAAATAGAGTTTTGGTGCTTAATTTAAAGTAGAATAAATTGTGTACAACTATAAAGTAGTTATACTATTGAACAAAATTTAAGATTAATATTTATGTTAGAGTGTTTTGAGTAAAAAATTGTTTTTGTTATAATTTTGTATTACTTTGAAAATTTGAGTGTAGGTATATTTTTTAAGATTTAAGTAGATAATATTAGATTTTGAAGTTTAATTTATGAATAAATATATGGGGTTTAGAGTAAGGGTAAGATTTGAGTTTTTTAAGAAAACAAATTGATAGTTTGTATTAAGGTTTGGTGTTTAAGTTTGAAAATAGTAGATTGATATTTGGATGTAAAATTTAGACATAGAATTTGAAGTGTAATTTTAAGGGTTGATTTTAAGACTTTTATATCAAACTTTGAAAATAACTCAATTTTGAATTTAATTTAATATTTTAACTAGAGTATGAACAGTAGGAGTATTGAATACAATATGTTAGTGTATATTTATGATTTGGAGTATAAGGTTTATGTATAGAGTTTAGGGTATAGAATTTAATTAAAGATTTAAGGGTTGTGTTTTGAAAGGCAAAGATTAAGATCAAAAGAAACAACTTTGTGTTTAAGTTTATAGTTTCAGGTTATGGTATGAAAGATTAGAGTTTAAAGGTTTATGTGTTTAGAGTTTGGGGTTTAAAACATGTTTAGTGTATGAGACTCTAAAGATTGAAGATTGATTTTTTCATAGCAGGTCTCAAAACAATGCTATCATAATATGCTATCGAAAAATATAAAAAATTATATTTTGCCAAGTTTCTAATTTCCACTTTAATATTGGCAGTATTAATAATCTTTTATTTCCGCTCACTAATTTTACATGATAGCATTAATAAACTGCTATCGATACAAACTCAATTTTCTTTTTGATTTTTCATAACAGTTCGAAAAACAATGCTATCATAATGTGCTATCAATACTACTTTTTCTTGTAGTGATATATGCCTACTTGTTGCTCAAAAAAAATATGCCTACTCTTCCAATTTATCGTATTGACTGATATTCCCCTATGGCAATAAATCTCGTATATTTCATATTTTAAACTTCAAAAATTTCAGCATAAAGTATTCAACAAAAGGTTATTACTTACCCAAATCATAGATATTTTGTACCCAAAAGAAAAGATATTTGGCTATTTATGTAGTAGCCACACCATGCGCGTACGAGCACTAGTTAAATACTAATATCATGTTACATTGTTTCTTCTAATCATGATACAAACTCAATTTTCTTTTTGATTTTTCATAGCAGTTCGAAAAACAATGCTATGATAATGTGCTATCAATACTACTTTTTCTGAACAATACTTGGGTTCACCCCTGAGGTGAACTTATGAATTCACATCTTTCCTTATTTCAATTATATTGCCATAAATATTAATGTCACATAAATAAATAAATTATAAATTACAAAAAAATAAACTTTAAATCATAAACTCTAAATTCGAACCCTAAACCCAAATATTAGATTTTTAATTTTAAACCATACCATAAACCCAAACCTATACCCTAAACCCAAACCTATACCCTAAATCTTAAATCTAAATTTAAATCCTAAACCCTAAACTCAAACCATAAACCCTAAACCCAAACTCTAAACCCTAAACCCAAACTCTAAACGCTAAATCCTAAACCTTAAACCCAAAATGTAAATCATAAACCCAAATTTTTCAAATACCTTTGGGTTAATGATCATCAAATGTATTTTCAAATACATTTTAGTGTATAGAGTTCGGGTTTATGGTTTACAGTTTGGGTTTAAGGTTTAGGATTTAGGGTTTAGAGTTTGGGTTTAGGGTTTAGAGTTTGGGTTTAGGGTTTATGGTTTTGGTTTAGGGTCTAGAATTTAAATTTAGATTTAGGATTTAGGGTATATAGTTTGGGTTTAGGGTATAGGTTTGGATTTAGGGTTTAGGGTTTGGTTTAAAATTTAAAATCTAAAATTTGGATTTAGAATTTGAATTTAGAGTTTATGATTTAAAATTTACTTTTTTGTAATTTATAATTTATATATAATGTGATATTAATGTTTATAGCAATTTGATTGAAATAAGGAAAGATGTGAATTTATAAGTTCACCCCAGGGGTGAACCTAAGTATTGTTCATTTTTCTTGGACTTATTCTTGGGTTCACCCCTAGAGTGAACCTAGAGGTTCACCCAACCAATAGGAATCACTCATTTCACAATTGATATCTTTTAAATAAGGAAACAAAATATTATCAAGTTATATTATGTTTTTAAAATAAAAATGTTAAAAATAAATAAAAATAGTAATATATGCAAAAAAATTAAAAATATTTTAAGTCCGTCATCAAAACACTAAGCCTAAACTCTAAAATTTAAATTAAAAACATTAAACATTAAATCTTAAAAATACCAAATTCTTAATCCTAAAAAAAAGTTTAGGATATTAGAGTTTAGGATTTAGGGTTTAATATTTCGATGACGGCGTTAAAATATTTATATTTTTTTGCATATACTAGAGTTTAGGATTTAGAGTTTAAGATTATCCAAGGGTTTAGCATATACCCAAGGGTTTAGGGTATACCCAAGGGTTTAGGGTATATCCAAGGGTTTAGGGTTTATGATTTAGGGTTTAGGGTTTATTTTATTCTTTGAAAATGTTAAAATATATTTTTTAAATTACTTTTTGTAACTACTATTATTTATATTTGTTTTTATTTTATTTATTTTAAAACATAAAATAACTTGACAATATTTTGTTTCCTTATTTAAAAGATATCAATTGTGAAATGAGTGATTTCTATTGGTTGGATGAACCTCTATGTTCACTCTAGGGGTGAACCCAAGAATAACTCTTTTTCTTGTAGTGATATATGCCTACTTGTTGCTCAAAAAAAAATATGCCTACTCTTCCAATTTATCGTATTGACTGATATTCCCCTATGGCAATAAATCTCGTATATTTCATATTTTAAACTTCAAAATTTTCAGAATAAAGTATTCAACAAAAGGTTATTACTTACCCAAATCATAGATATTTTGTACCCAAAAGAAAAGATATTTGGCTATTTATGTAGTAGCCACACCATGCGCGTAGGAGAACTAGTTATATACTAATATCATGTTACATTGTTTCTTCTAATTAGAAAAAAAATGAGAAAGAAAATGGATTTCCATCAGGTCATACTTCTCCTTCTTCTTGTTTTTCTTGTTGACATATCAGATCGCAATGTAAAAGCTAATGCTAATCACAACGCAACTGGTTACCAGAATGGGACATCAAAGTGTAACATTTACGAAGGGGCTTGGATTTATGACAAATCTTCTGGTCCTCTTTATGGAACATCGTCTTGTCCGTTTATCGGACTAGATTGCGAAAAGTTTGGTCGGCCGGACAATAAGTACCTCCAGTACCGGTGGAAACCGACCGGATGCGACATCCCAAGGTGATAATCACTTTCAGTTATATTATCAAATGATACTTTTAATTTCTGAAAAACCTATAGACGATGATCATGATAGGAGATTATTGACTAAATAGATGTTAAAACGCCGTCTATAAAAATCATTTTAGAAAATCGTTTGGTTTATGATCCATTTTCGACAAAAATACATATGTGCGTATTCGAGTTGTAAAAGACATATATATTCGAGATAATTTTTAGAACACTGATTTGTAGTTAAGAGAGTTGTTATTTTGTGAATTCTAAATAACTTTATAGGGATGAAATCTGACTTTTTTTTCTTTTGAAATCTGATTTACGTTTGGGTATTTGCGGAAATATTACGTGGTAGTTTCAACGGACTAGATTTCCTGACGAGATTCAAAGGGAAGAAAATACTGTTTGTGGGAGATTCACTAAGCAACAATATGTGGTTGTCGCTAAGTTGCATGCTTCACGCGGCCGTTCATAACGTTACTTATAATTTCAAGCTCGATAAGCTCTTCTCTACGTTTACCATTCCGGTACGTAATTCAACCGGTTTATTCCTGGTTATTGGATTTGGTTAACTAGAACAATTAATTTATTATTACATAAAATTTCTTATAGGAATATGGAATATCTGTAAATTTCCTGAAGAATGGGTTCCTGGTGGATGTGGTAGGGGACAAAACAAGAGGATTGATATTGAAGCTGGATTCGATCAGTACCGGAAACATGTGGTTGGGTTCAGATGTTGTTATCTTCAACACTTTCCACTGGTGGGGTCACAGAGGTCGTGCTAAGACGTAAACACTAACTAAACAACGATCTTGTATTCAGTTAATCACATCATATATCTTAATCTAATGATGATAATATGATGTAGCTGGGGCTATTTTCAAGTGGGAGACAAGATAGTGAAAGAGATGAATAGAATGGAAGCTTTCAAGATTGCTTTAACAACTTGGGCTAAGTGGGTTGATCAGAACATTGATCCTTCAAAAACTAGGGTTTTCTATCAAGGCGTTTCTCCTGTTCATCAAAAGTTAGTCTATATAGCTATCTCTCTAATAATCATTAATTAACTAATTAGTTTATTGAGATACTTATTGTGTTCTTTTGCCATGCTTAATTTGAAGTGGGACTGAATGGGGTGAACCTGGGAAGAGTTGCTTGGGAGAGACGGAGCCAGTGAAAGGATCAAATTACCCCCACACAAACGAAGGGGAGGATATAGTGAAAAGTGTGATCCGAGGGATGGCTAAACCGGTGAGTCTCCTAGACGTGACGGCTATGACGGAGATGAGAAAGGATGGTCACCCTTCGATCTATGCCGGTGGAGGCAGTAGCTTAAACGACTGTAGCCATTGGTGCATCCCTGGAGTCCCAGATATATGGAACCAGCTTCTCTATACCTCTCTTCTCGGCAATGTTTAGTGTTGTCTTGGATGTCTATTAAAAGAGAAAAAAGTATTATTCCGGAAAAATAAAAGTTTTCATGTTTCAGATTTCTCTTTTCATTATTATTTTCATATTTGGGTGCTAAAGGAAAAAAGAGTAACTATATAACTGTAGTAAAATATAATTCTTTTACAAACTTCAACACTTCAATGTCATCATAAACTAAGAAGAAAGCCAATATAGAATGATACTGCAGATTTGACTCCTAAATATGATTAATGTCTTACGAAATTCAACACTTCAAATGTCATCATAAAATAAGAAGAAACAAATAGTTCATATTAACTTGAGTAATTAAAAACTCTGATTATCGATGGAATAAGTACAGATGGTAAATATAACCAAATGCTTAAAAAGAAAACTTGCACATCATTAAACGGTGAAATATTACAAACTCACGTTGTTCTTGGTGAATTAACAACGCTGAGAACAAACTAATATTTGATATAAGCAATAGAAGAGGTGTTGGCGACTTTAATGAGCGTACCAAGAAGAGGAGCGACCAAACATTTCTTGTCCTTCTCCTTGTAAAAGTAACCCAAACACTTGCAATCACGATCGCATTTCGCCTTGCATTCGTTTACAGAAGCTGGCCCTTGTCCATCGTTAACATACGGACCATTAAAGTGCTCAACACTGACTATTTTAAAATAGTTTACCGTTTTACCCTTGTTTCTCCCGCCGCAAAACCCAGTCGTTTTTGGTGCCGAGCATGTCTCGCTCCAAGCGAACAAACCTTTCGGTGTAGGGCACCCAACGCACATTCCTCGGCTGCAATACCCAAACTCGCCGCAGAACGACGGCAAGCCACATGGACGGACGAAGTTCCTGGAGAAGAAGGCAAAACTCTCTTCCCATTCCATATACGTAGCCGGCTGAAAGTAGGAGAAGGCCTTGAGGCTCCCGTCTGAACCGAGTCTTAGATACGAGATAGTTCCGTTGTAGTTAATTTTGCTTAGGATATCTGAGGGCCGGGATTGGAGTAACCTGCGGTTATTACCAGGGTTTGGTTGTGGAGCTGGCTCTAGGAGGAGCTCGTAAGCTGACGGCTCCGTTAAGTTATCGAACTCTCTTCTAACGGCGAACGTGACCGTGCCGCGGTAGTCCTCGTACGGCCATCCACCGTAAGCTAACGGCTGTCCAGTTTTGTTAACGTACATGGTTAAATCACCTTTGTTGCTAAGCACCATGCTGTACGGTCCATCCGAGCCGTCCATATCGGATGTACGACTGACGAGTTTGTTAACTCCGTTAAGTCTTAGCGACTGGCCTACAAGAAGCGTATCGGTCGGATGGTCGAAACTCTGCCAAACGAACTTGCCGTTTTTGTCGTGTAGCACCATGTTTCCGTTGGGCAGGATCTGTAACCCGGTGACGCCTTTGTTGGCCGTGTTGGTCTGCCACTTTACTTGGCCGTCTAACTCAGCGAGCGCGAGGTTTCCATCGCGCCCGAGCGAGAGAGTAGAGTTATCTCCGACCGGGTTGTTCCGGTTTGCGTCCCAGATCCAACGTGGGTAGTCCAAGTCACGCCTGGTTCCGACTCGGAGAGCTAACACGTAGGCGCTAGGGGTGGTATTGTAAAACATGAGCTGGAAAGGGTTGGTAAAGAAGCTCTGGTTCTCTGAACTGAGGAAACGGTAATCAGCATTGTACTCCATGATGTATGGGGCGTAGGATGGTTCGTTGAGGACTCTGAATTGTTTCTCGGGAGGGACTTGGGCTATAACCACTGAAACAGTGGCAATGGTAAGTGCCGTGGCTAGCAAGATATATAATTGTAGCTTCATTCCTCTTTGTTTTTCTAAGAGTTTAGTAGTAGCGAGGTGAGCTGATATTCAGAAGAATTAGCTTGTGATGGTATATATAGAGTTCTTAAGTTAGAACGTTGGGTGTATTCGTTTGAATAGTCCTAGTTGCAAATTTTGACTTGATACAAACCAAGCAAATTGGTGATGTACAGTACAAGGGGCCAATGGCTTATTTATGATTTGGATAAGGTTTATGTTGAGAATTTTAGAATATTCTCATTTGCACAGTAAAGTTTTCTTATCGGACTGTTTAATTTCCTAACTGAACTAGTAAGATTATTGCAACCTTGGATCAAATTCATTAATGTCTCTTAGACTTTCAAGGTCGCTAAACTGTGGAGCTTGAGATTAAGGTTCTCTAGAGCCACATCAAGCTTTAACCAAACCATCCCTAAATGCAGAGAGCCTGGAGATGAAGTAGGAAAACTACTAAAAACCTTACATGCATAGTCCAGGCTCAGGTGCATGTATCAATGTCTCACACTTATATATGATCAACGGCAGCTCAAATGGCCAATATTTCATCATATTGACGTCATTCAACAAGATTTAAATACAAAATTTATAATCATCATTGTCAAAGTTTAACCTCAACCAGTAACGAATGATTCCTTGTCAAAATCCACATACTGCACCTATGTATATTTCTGGAACTGGCTATCCCGGTGGCTTTGTTTACAGACTGCTAAATAATTATTTTTTCCATTCTACAATTTTTTTTTCCGGTCAAATTTCCATTCTACAATTATTGTTTATTTTTTATCCTTATTTAATCCTTTTGTAAATGAAATCATGCCAAATAATGTTTGCTTGCACGTGGGATCGTGCGTTACTGACAAGCATTTCAAATATACATACATGTATATCTCAAATTTATTCATAAACTTCATTCACTTCACTTTATTACAATGTAGTTTATAAAATGATAAACAAACCAAAGTTGACCTTATTAAACGAAAACAACACAACATAATCTCAAATGACTTCCACACACCTCAAAGAACTCACTTCTTGTTAGCATTAGGAGCCTTGACATAAGCAACAAGCGAAGAATCTCCGGTTCTAGTCAATGTCTTGAGCTCATAACCCAACCAACACCTTGAACTCTTCCTGTTGTAGAAGAACCCTAAACACTTACAATCTCTCGTACACTTCTCTCCACACGCTTTCTCCGTAGCCGACGAGCCACCGTTATACTTAGTCATGAAACTATCAGCTCCTTCGATCTTGAAATAATGAAACGTCTTGGGATCGCAACTTGCTAGACTCGGAGTCTTACAAGTCTCGTCCCATCCAAGAAGCCCTTTGTCGCTAGGACAAGCGTTACACTGACCTTTCTTGCACAAGCCAAAGTCCAAACAATGCTCAGGGATCCTACACTCGTCGTTACCGTCAGTATCGTCGTTAGTAAACGCCGTGTAAGTCACGTCCCAAGCGGTCGCAGTCGCTGCGGTACTATAACTCCAAACTCTAACGTTTCCGTCTGATTCTAAACGAATGAAACTCAACGTGGCATTGTGCTTCGGGCGCGAGAGGAAGGTGGAGACGTTGAATTTAGAACCAGAGTCGACGCCTTCCATGTGTAAACCCCACGTGGTGTCGGAATCTTCCACGGCTTGGAACGTCATGGACTGTAGTTGAGTGATCTTGGAGAAGAACTCGTAGCTGTAATAAGCGATAGGTTTAGGAGTTTTGTTTGTCGTGTAGTACAAGACAAGCTTCTTGGCTTCCATCACGAGACTGTATGGTCCGTTTGTGTTAACAGATGGAGACCGTCTGCTTACAAGTTTGTTCCGACCATTGAGTTTAAGCGATTGTCCAACAAGAAGAGTGTCTGTCGGAGAATCAAAACTCTGCCATATAAACTTTCCGTTTTTGTCGTATATTACCATATTGCCATTCTCCAAGATCTTGATCCCCACGGCACCTTTGTTAGCGGTGTTGGTTTGCCACACCATGCGACCATCGGCTTCGGCGAGGACGAGGTTTCCGTCTTCGCCGAAAGTCAACGTCGCGTTTTCTTTGACCGGTGAACCTCTGTTAGCTTCCCAGACCCATCGGAGAGTGGATTCTTGAGCTCTGTTTCCGATTCTGAGAGCGAGAGTGTATGCGTTTGGGGTTGTGTTGTAGAAACAGAGACGGAAGTTGTCGTTGAAAGGTTGGAAGCCACGTACGTCGGGGTTGTATTCGATGGGACTGTAGTCGGTGTAGCCTCCTTCGTTGACTACGTGGAACTGCTCGTCGACGGGGACTTTGGCTTGTGCTCCGATCAAGAAGATGGAGAGAGTTAAGCAGAGAGCTGCTGGTGTTATTGAGAATTTCATTTTTTTTAAGGTGTGTTTAATGGATCTTGGTGTGTTTAAGGGATATAGAATGAGTTTTCTATTTATAGAAGCAAAGGACGTCGATCTTTATGTGTTATTAATTTTAAAATGTTTAAAATAGTATTTTCGACGACTTTTTGGTCTTTGTTTTGCTATATTAAATATTTTGATGGTTTTGCTTCATACATTAATTCAAGGGAGTAAATATTTTACCAGTCAATGCTAACCCGTGCACGATTGACAATGAACAAGATCCGAGTTAAGGTGTCATGATGTCAAAGATTTATCAGATGTAGAAGCCAGTTTCAAAAAAAAAAAGATTTATCAGATGTAATTCAGTCAGAGCTAGTTAACAAACAGACGGGACATTAACTGTAGTTGTGTTTCAGCAAGTAGTAATCTACATCTATACTATTAAAAGAAAAACATTTTAAAAAAATTTATTTATACAAAGTTGTTGCACCCCTTTTATTTTTTTGTCTAACCTATTATACATAACTAATATGACTAAATATTGTAACTATCCCTCTTTATAGCAATCAAATAAAATCCTCCCACATTTAAACAAAACCTATTACCATTTATTGACATTAGATGCTATAATCACAACCTTCAACATATAACCTTTTAAATATGTAAGTTTGGTATAAACTCTTTTTTTTTTCTGAACCATATAACCTTCGACCTATAACCTGGAAGTATAAACCATTCTTTATATTACAAATGTTTTCTATAAAATGTTTGTATGAATATTATTTGATAAAATGTTCATGTTTAAAAGAGTTACATAACGATATACATACAAAATTTTAAATAAACTAATTCATAAAATATATAATTTTAAATAGATTCTCTTCTTCGATATAATATGACTTTGTAACATAAAAATATACAACAATTTCAAAATAATTCAAAATTTTTATTTACAATCCAAAAAAATCCGCGCTTTCAATCGCAGATCAAAATCTAGTATTTATTGATTTTATACAAACCTTTATATTTTCTTGAATAAAAGAATTGGATATTTGTTTATCAAATGTATTTTGTGACAGCTAAAAATATGGCATGTTTTCTTTTACAAAGCCAGTCAATATTATTATACTATTAGTTTTGTTGGTTTTGAAAATCAATTTCGAAAAGGTACGGGAGCTGTGTAATGTTATTTGTTACAAAGAAATAAATAACGCTTTTGACTAGGACCAGCCCCTTTTTAATTATGACCCACAGCGAAGGATGCTCGTGGTCGAGTTTATCGTCTCTCTGGAATTGATTGATATATTTATTAACTCAGGATATACTGAACTCGATATTCAAATACATGCAATCATTAAAATAAACTAGTGAGTAGTTAGAAACTAATAATAAATTAATAACCTATCTAAAAGTCTAAAACCTAATAAAAATATGACAAATAATAAAAGCTAATATAACATATAAATTTAATATTAATAAAATAAAATTCGTTTTTATTTATATAGAATATTCATCAAGGCTATTATTTTAAATTAATGATTTAGTGACTCAGCTCAAAACAAATAATACATCAATGATAATTTAGCTTAAACTTAATAAAAATATGAGAAATAAATAAAATTAGCTAAAATCATGGAGAACATGACAAGTAAGCAAAATCACTTCATAAATAATAGTATAGACTACAGAGAGTTCCATGTATTATATACTCCATCCGTTTCTAAATATTATATATTTTAGACTTTTCACACATTAATAAAAACATATTTAATTTCATTTATATATATTTTTTTCTGATTATTTTTCTTATAATTTTAAGCCAATAAAAATCTAATAAATGCTATTAATTTTTTGAAGTTTACAATAAATTAATAAGACATGTATTAAAAATGTACAAAATAAACTTTTTTGAAACAAAATTTTTCTTTAGAACATGTAATTTTATGAAACTGATTAAGGAATTATACTGTACATTTTGTAGGAACAAGAGCAAAACAAACTGACTAAACCAAAATTTACAATTTTCGATTAATTTATGGTTGGAAATATAATCTGATCGGAGAATTTTAAAAATTTAATCGAATTGGCTAGAACCGAGCGGCTTGGGACATAACAAGAAAACCCAAAAACTAAATAAACAAAAATTAACCATTTTACATACCTAATTTGTCTTTTTGTCTACTGACAATTTACCTAATAAACTGATATATAAACCGATTTTGGTGTAATTCAGAATGAATAGTAACACCCAAAACTGAATCTAATAACTTAATTTTGGAACCAAACCAGAATTTAGTTCAATTTACTTGTGTCAGTTTTTAAAACTGAAAAAACTGAAAAACCAAATAAATCAATTCGGAAAATTGTATAAGCCGAATGCCCAACTATTATACGGAGATGAACAATATTTTTTTAGTTATGTGTTTGTAAGATTAATCTTATAAACACATAATTAAGGTTCTGGTCCTAGTGGTCTAGAATTTTGATACTACGTTTAGCAATTTTGCTTCGACGCCCCATCTCCACGTATTTATTTTACCATGGATGTGGCAGCCAAGTTAGTTTAAACGTAGGCGTTGGTGCTGTTGTGCTCCTGGGTTTAATCCACCATAGGAGGAATGCTTTACGTTAAAATGGCATTAGCGCCGGCCGGATCTTGGATCTGGGGGATTATGGGATTTGACCCAGAACCTCCGGATGATAAGAAAAAAAAAAATTAATCTGCCACCTGTTTACTTTATACAGAATCTAAAGAAAGTGGAAGGTGTTAATTATGATCTAGACCGGCTCACCATGTGTGTCCCAATACCCGGCGGCTTGCCAGGTGTGTGTGGCCCCCGATAAGTCTTATTCGACGGCTGAACTTTTTGCGATTATTTTTGTGGTCCATTTGCCAACTTGTATCAAACATATTTAAAAAGTAATAGAAAAGGAAATAAATATTCATTTGTTCAGCCTGGTTATAAGAAGCCAGGGCCATTACCCCCATGGGCTTTATAACTAATGGACTGCATTCTTTGTTGCTTACCCGGTAAGGATTGCTACGCTACCTTGAGGTTCCAACCTCTATGCGAACGCTTTCAAATCTGATCCCAGTGCGAGAATATACATGTGATACATACACTTATATAAGATTGATACAGAATGTGTGATCATAAAAATAATACTGTGGGTACATATGCAATAACTAATGGGTGTACACCGACAGAAAGGTATATGAGAGTGTATCTTGTGCAATGAATGAAACTAGTGGGGGTTAATTAAGATGAGAGGGTATATATGAAAATAGAAAACTAGATGGGATTACGTGTAATAAAAGAAAGCTTTTAAGTAAAGTCGAAATTATTTAAACACAAGAGGTATTGTCTTGTCAGGCCTATCAGAGATAGACAACGAAACTATCGAGGTAAACTATCATGTAATAAACATAAGTAGATGGCCGTACGGAAAAACGATAGCGTTGTTGGCGGTTGGGATCTAACAAATAAAAATGTAGGCTATATTCGTAATAAAACCAAAGTTTTGGGTAAATATACAATAAACTATAGCTAGAGAAGTCATAGCAGCACGTCAGAATCGAAGAAGACGAGCCGAAGTGTTCTCGATCATCTCTCTCTCTCAAAAGAAAAAACCCGAACTCTGATCGATCCAACTCACCAGCGCGAGTT
The DNA here is from genome assembly GCF_000801105.2 of Raphanus sativus. Lineage (NCBI taxonomy): Eukaryota > Viridiplantae > Streptophyta > Magnoliopsida > Brassicales > Brassicaceae > Raphanus > Raphanus sativus. The sequence continues at coordinate 14,446,541 of NC_079517.1, forward strand.
AATGGCCAACGGTAATCTACCGAGAAGAATCATAAAGGTTCGTTTCCCCCCAATTTTAGTTTCTGATCTCATTAGACGAATCTCTGTAACTCTTAATTTCAAAATTGGCATCTGATAGGAAACTCAACGTCTGCTCAGTGAACCGGGTAAAGTGTGGAAGTTTGAGTTTTGTTGTTAAGGGTAAGTTAAAAATGTTATTTTGATTGTGTTTGTAGCTCCCGGTATAAGTGCATCGCCATCTGAGGATAACATGAGGTACTTCAACGTTATGGTTCTTGGTCCTTCACAATCCCCTTATGAAGGTAAATTGTTTTACACCTTGTTCATCCTTGGTTTTTTTAATGGTCCTTGCACTCTTTTAGCCTTCCTTTGGATTAAGTCTACCCATTAGTCATTATTGAAAGTTTAGTTTTTGAAACTTCATTTCATTTCCTAGGAGGGGTTTTTAAGTTGGAGCTCTTTTTGCCTGAAGAATACCCCATGTCAGCTCCCAAGGTAATGCTCCTTCGTTAGAAAAATTCAATCTTGTTATCAAGTTATGCATACTTCTTCTCATCAGATGGTGAGTTGTTAATGCCAGTTTATAAGACCCACCCTAGTTAGTAAGTAAGCTTGTCTATTGGGTTATCTGTAATCTTTGGGAGGAGTGCATCTGGTTCGGTTATGACAGACTTTGCACTTCTTGTCATTTGTTTCTTTGTTCATATAGGTACATTCAGTTCTTTAACTTTAGATTTTTGAATTAAAATTGGGTTTTGTATTTATCTATACTTGAATACTCTGGAAGGCTCTTTTGATGATTTTGATTTGGAACAGGTTAGGTTTCTCACCAAGATATACCATCCTAACATTGATAAGGTCTTGATATAACTCCTTCCTCTGTTTTTCCTTTTACCATTCACGAAACAATATACATGTGCCTAAACCTGTGTATATGCATGTACAGCTTGGAAGAATCTGTCTTGATATTCTGAAAGACAAATGGAGCCCTGCTCTCCAAATACGAACAGTTCTCCTAAGGTACTTATCAGTTAATTACATTACATTCTCTCCTCCTGCCACAAACCCATAGGGTTTTCTTATTCTACTGATGTCTTGTCCTGAAAAAGTATCCAAGCCCTTCTAAGTGCACCAAACCCTGATGATCCATTGTCTGAGAACATTGCTAAGCATTGGAAAACTAATGAGGCCGAAGCTGTGGAGACAGGTAAATGTAGATTTTAAACCATCTAGTTACTACTACCCTGTGTTGGTATCTCACATCATCATCCTTGCGAACTATCATCTGTGCAGCTAAGGAATGGACCCGTCTTTACGCAAGCGGGGCATGATGGATTGGAGAGTGAAAAGAAGATCTCATTCATCCAAAATAACATCAAAGTTATAAAAGGCTTATATTTTACTGGCTGTCCTCCCCTCATAATGGTAAAAATGTGTGTTTCGGCACATGGAGTTGTAATCTCTCTCAAAATATTGTATCATTATCAGTAGGGTTAAGACTCGTTTAACTATAGTTGAAACTTTTCCAAGCTTGGTTGAATCAAACTATCTTCTCTACTTTATAAGGCTATTGTATTGTAGTACATAAGTTTGGTCGGAAAAAGAATAACAAGAAGAGCTTGACAATTACAAACCATACCACAAACTAAGTCATAGAAAATTAATCCACCTTCCATCATGATCATCATCCTACTCCATATCACACTCATAAAACCACCAACCAAAAGGAATCATCATCACTGAGGAGCTTCAACGACAAAACCATAATTCCTTAGTTCCGCAAAAGGAGACACTGAGATCATTGAGCTTTTGCTCATGGAATCATCCAATTGCGGATCTTTGACCTCGTCTAATAAAAGGTAAAAGTTAACCATCGTTCCAACCGCTAACAACTCACGTAGGTCATCACTAACTTCAAGAAATGACCTGAAGTGATCGTTGTGGAACAGATTTGAACCACCAAGAGCGGCTGTGAAGACGTTGCTGTAGCTCAGCCCTCTGTTATTAAATATAATCTTCCCCTTTTCAAGTTATAACAATTTGTTGAAATCATGTGAATGTATAGATTGGAATTGGTTTAGTTCACATTGACACAACACTTATTCTTGAAACAATATCATTACAATTTTTCACCAAGAATGGTGCACACAAGGGAAACTATTCTGAAGATATGAACATGTAGGCATGATTAAAAAAAGGACTAAAAAAAAAACAAAAGGCTAGACACATTATGTATCAGAAGGTGCTTCTTGTTCTAAAACCTCGCCGTTTGCTAGTTTCAGTACACAGTTTCCAAGAGGTTGAGAACTCTGACAGAGCATGGAGAGACAGAAAATGCATAGTCCTGTTTCAAGGTAGAAGAAGTAATCAACTGAATGGGGCATTTTGTCTCACTTATTCTTCTACTAATGTTTCCTTTCAGACATGATTTTTTTGTGCCAATTTGTGTCAGCCGGACACTTGCATCTACAGTCTAACTAACACAAGAGTTTATTCAAAAAAAAAAACATGGCTAATTCCTCATCAAGTACCAACACGCACTTCTACGTTAAAGTGAGATTTAGTACAAGCCGGAGGTAAAAATGTGACTGCTTTGTTACCTGCATAAGCAACGGTTACACCTGATATGAGCCGTCCCAGAGCTGACAAGAAGTATAAGCAGATTACGACCTAAAAGAAAAAAAATATATCAACACGAAACATCTTAAGCATAAAAAACACAATGAATCACATGATTGATGCTAATTCATTTAGATAAAAGAAAAACATCTGGAGATATGGTGGTGAGTTGGTAAAACGAAGGAAGGAAACACTATGCCTTGACAAAAAGCCGCTTGTCGTGTCCCGTTGCTGCAACCCTCAGAACGGCCTCTGCTGCTCCAACAGTATTAGCTAAGCGGGCAACGATGTTACTTGCTGTGTCCTGTGATATTTGCCACTCTAGTGGATCCACTGGAACCCTTTCGAGAAGAAAAAAAAGAGTTTTATAGAATAAGTAAACCACGTGTGGTTGAAAGAAGACAGAAGATCATAGGATCATTGAGAGAGAGACCATGAAACTAAGACTCATGCATCAATCACAGAGAACCATCGCTGATTCAACAAACCAATCGAAAGCAAATCAAACTAGGTATATGCATATACAGTGTTGATTAACAACTGTGGATTAACCGCATAACGTAGTTCCGACAAAATAAGAGACCGAAGAACAGAACCCAAATACCGACAAAACAGAATTAAAGTCGAGAACTTTTTGTGGTGAGCATGATTACGTACGAGACATTGAGTTGGCGAAAAAGGAGACCGAGGATGGCGAGTGAGCACAAGAGAACGATGAGTACATCGGCGAATAGAGAGAGAATAGTCGCGTTGCGATATGCGCAGTGGTAATACACTAGCGTTCCACTAATCAGCAATCCCATCGCCTTCCCTACTTCTCCCATCTCTCTCCCCCCTAAACTTTATTCAACTCCCAGATTTCCCCAGAGAGAGACTTTTTTTTTTCCCAGAAAGAAAATAAACTGTTTTTTTTTTACTGGCTTGATCAGACACAGATTCTCAAGCAATGTGTGTCCTAACATTATTAACGGACCCACACTTATTGGGCCGGGCTATACATAAATATTAGAAAGCCCGTAAACAAACGGTCCCAATTATTTGGCCATATACATAAACGTGTCACGTGGCTAGCAGTCACACAGTCGATTCCACAAGCGTAATGTGCGCCGTCACGTAGATGATCACCACATTATGTTTGTCAAATCAGATCATCATCATCATCTTCTACAACTCCCTTAAATATCTATACGTGCTTCCCCTCTCTCTTCTTGTGACCACTCTTCCTGTTCCTGGTTAGTATCTGCATCTCTCTCTCTCTCTCTCTCTCTCGATCGCCGATCTTGATCAGAGGTTTTGGCCGCCCCGACCATTACTGATCGGTGTGTATTTGATCTGATCTCGGCGTTTTATAGGAGGTGAATCTCTGATTGATACGAAAATGCCGGCGTTTTACGGAGGAAAGCTCACAACCTTCGAGGACGATGAGAAGGAGAGCGAGTATGGCTACGTTCGCAAGGTATGATCACGCTTCACCGCTCTGATATCATTTTGGTTAGATTATGAACCTTTGAATCTGTTGATTAGGTCTCTGTTCAGTAACTCGTATGCCAATTTATTAGCTGGTCTGATCTAATACTTCTCAGTGGTTTGACATTTTACTCGTGATATGTGATTGGTGGGATATACAACTTGCGATGCAGGTTTCAGGGCCCGTCGTTGTTGCTGATGGTATGGCTGGTGCGGCTATGTATGAGTTGGTGCGTGTTGGGCATGATAATTTGATTGGAGAAATCATCCGTCTTGAAGGAGATTCCGCCACCATCCAAGGTTTGTTAGCTCATCTTCTTATCTAATCAAAGACTTGGGATCTAGCGTTCTATAGGAAGAGATGTTTTTAACTCATGTTTGGCAACTTCAGTTTACGAGGAAACAGCTGGATTGACTGTTAATGATCCTGTTCTTCGAACCCACAAGGTTTGTGAGTTCTTTTTTCTTTTTTTGTTTTGTTTCTTTAGTTTGTTTTGTATGCAACTAATACGTACTCTTTCCTGAATTTTCAGCCTCTTTCTGTGGAACTTGGACCAGGAATATTGGGAAACATCTTCGATGGAATTCAGGTTCAGTTTCGGTCTTGTGTCTTTCTTTATAACATTACAAACTCCAGATTGTGGCTTCTCACAATTCTTTTGTTTCATTTGTTTTGGATATCACCAGAGGCCTTTGAAGACTATTGCGAAGAGATCTGGTGATGTGTACATCCCTCGTGGTGTGTCTGTTCCTGCTCTTGACAAAGATTGTCTTTGGGAGTTCCAGCCTAATGAATTTGGTAATGTGTTTTATTTCTCTCTGCAAGTGTTCATATGATCTTTTTCTTGATGTCGATTGAATTGACTTGATTACAGTCGAGGGAGACACAATAACTGGTGGTGACTTGTATGCTGTAAGTTTATTGGCCTCCTCCTTAATCTAATCTTGGCAAGGGAGTGTATTTCACCTAGTTAGCGTGGGGTTTCCATTTTTTGCACTGGAAATAGTTTCTTTTTTCTGATAGTCAAACATAACTTTGGAATACAGACCGTCTTCGAGAACACTCTGATGACACACCGTGTTGCCCTTCCTCCCGATGCCATGGGGAAGATCACTTACATTGCTCCAGCTGGTCAATATTCCATTAAGGTTTGAATTTAGCTTTCTCTCAAAAGATATAATGAATACACTCAAGACTCATTCTCTTCCAATGTTTGACTTGATCTATTGATAACCACTTTGTTGGAAAAAGATTCTCTGCTCATGGTTGTTCAACGGCGTTTTTCATATCACAGGATACAGTGCTAGAGCTTGAATTCCAGGGGGTTAAGAAATCGTACACCATGCTTCAGGTTTGAGCGTATCTTTGACCTTCCTATTTGCAAGCGCAAGATGTTAGCTATTTGGTCGCTTTATAAAATTTGTTTGGCTGCTAATTTTTCAGAGCTGGCCTGTACGTACGCCTAGGCCAGTTGCATCCAAACTTGCTGCCGATACTCCTCTACTTACGGGGCAGGTATATACTTTATTAATTTTAAGACAGTGATCATAGTCGTTCGAAGACGTGTTTTGCTGATACTTTTCTTCTCCCTGTTGTCAGCGTGTTCTTGATGCCCTTTTCCCCTCTGTTCTTGGTGGAACCTGTGCCATTCCTGGTGCTTTTGGCTGTGGGAAAACTGTTATCAGTCAGGCACTTTCCAAGGTAGGCTGTGACTGTGACACTTGGGTTTTGTTACACTTAATTCCTGCCTATATCGAGTTTCCAGAACTAATTTGTTCTTATATACATAGTACTCCAACTCTGATGCTGTCGTTTACGTTGGCTGTGGAGAGAGAGGAAATGAAATGGCTGAGGTATACCTCTTCTCATTCTGAATATGCATATTGGTCACACGCATCAGAAATTTGGTCTGATGGTGGTGAGGAATATGTCATAAATTAGGTTCTTATGGACTTCCCACAATTGACAATGACGTTGCCTGATGGTCGTGAGGAATCTGTCATGAAACGTACTACACTGGTTGCCAACACCTCTAACATGCCTGTGGCAGCTCGTGAAGCCTCAATTTACACAGGTAATTCTCAGGCTTGTAGGTCTAATAGTATTTTACAAATCATTTCTATCACGACCCTCATTTTTTAATACCGTGAACTCCAGGAATCACCATCGCTGAATATTTTAGAGATATGGGCTACAATGTTAGTATGATGGCAGACTCAACTTCCCGTTGGGCAGAAGCATTGAGAGAAATTTCAGGGCGGCTGGTATTCTCTTGCTTCTCACTTTTTCTGTATGGATTTTCGTGTTGTCCTGCTACTCCTTTTCGCAGTTTCTTGACACCTATTCTGCGTTGTTTACTAGGCTGAAATGCCTGCCGACAGTGGATATCCTGCCTATCTTGCAGCACGTTTAGCATCTTTCTATGAACGTGCGGGTAAAGTCAAATGTCTTGGTGGACCAGAGCGTGATGGAAGTGTGACAATTGTTGGTGCTGTTTCACCTCCTGGTGGAGACTTTTCAGATCCTGTGACTTCTGCAACCCTTAGCATCGTGCAGGTGATTATCTTGTTTATGGCTCTTTCCCTATCTTCCATTGTGTATGTACACAATCAGATATGTTGCGCCAGATGAACCAGATGGTGTTTGGTTCTAAATCTGCCGTTGATTTTTGTGTATATTAGCATCCTTTTCTCTACTCTGTAGTACTTACTCTCCCATTTTGATTGTTTTTTTTTAAATCTGCAGGTCTTCTGGGGTTTGGACAAAAAGCTTGCCCAGAGAAAGCATTTTCCTTCTGTTAATTGGCTGATTTCCTACTCAAAGTATTCAACGGTAGGCTTTGATCTTTTTTCTTCAAACCTGTCTTGGTGGACTATCTCGAAGATCTTGTATATATAAAAAAGCTGCTTGGTTTTCTCAGGCATTGGAATCTTTCTATGAGAAGTTCGATCCGGATTTCATCAACATCAGGACAAAGGCCAGAGAGGTGTTGCAGAGGGAAGATGATCTTAATGAAATTGTCCAGGTACGTGTCACGTAACCTATAATGAATTTTGGTCTCATAGCAGATAATTTTTGCTCTGAAGGAAACTTATTTTGACCCGTGCATTGCACTTTGTGTGCAGCTTGTGGGAAAAGATGCGCTAGCAGAAGGTGACAAAATCACCTTGGAAACCGCTAAGCTATTGAGGGAAGACTACCTTGCTCAAAACGCTTTCACACCGTAAGATTTTTTTTTTTTTTTTTTTTTTTTTTCACCGTAAGATCTGTGTCCCTTCGTTGTGCTTTACTTCTCTCTCAGCGGAGTATTTACTCTTGATTTTTTTGTATGAATCTTTGGCAGATATGACAAATTCTGCCCTTTCTACAAGTCTGTGTGGATGATGCGTAACATTATCCATTTCTACAACCTAGCCAATCAGGTAATAAGATACTTTGTTAAGTGTTCGGCTACACGATAAAATCCTGTAAATCTTAACTGGGTCTGAAATGTTGTTGTTGGGGGTGATAACAGGCGGTTGAAAGAGCAGCGGGAATGGATGGTCAAAAGATTACATACACTCTCATCAAGCATCGCTTGGGAGATCTTTTCTACCGTTTAGTGTAAGCAAACTTCGATTTCTCCTACGAACCAATCATTATATAGCTCTGGTTAAATGTGTCCGATAGTGAAGTTGTCAATCAATCTATGGGAAATAAACAGGTCACAGAAGTTCGAAGATCCAGCAGAAGGTGAGGCTGCTCTCGTGGCTAAATTCAAGAAACTGTACGAGGATCTCACTGCTGGATTCCGTGCCTTGGAGGATGAAACTCGGTAAGCTGTCGTCAGTCTCTCCACAAGTCTAAAACAGTCCTCCGAGTTGGGTTGTCTTCTCGTGTTTTTGAGCCAACAACTATCATAGTGGTCGGTGTTTTTCGGTCGAGTATAGCTCTGTGAACGTCCATATGATTCTCCGGCTGTGCTGTGTAATTTGTTTAATTTGTTGTTTTTGTTTATAAATATTATGTTTAATAAGGTACACAGCCAAAGTGAGTCATCTATTTGATTTGATGTACCTCTCTCGGTTCAATAAGTTATTATTACCATCTCCAAATGTTCTGAAACCTATTGAGGATACTTTTTACTTGCTCATAATATCATTATTTTGTATTTTTTCTTGTCACTGTCCTATTGTGACGATTTCTAGCACCTTATTACCTTTCTTCTAACAGCTACATTTACACCGTGCTGAAGCCCTTGGTGCTGCAATAGTATGTGAAATATAATTAAGACTGGTTCATACACAAGATATGGGAAAGAAACTGTATAAACTGCGCAGACCAAAAAGTCTTGATATCCAAAAGTGGAAGCGTCATTTTTAAATTTCCTTTGTTGCATCTACATCTGCATTGGTACTTCCAACCAAACATTGCCAAGTTTCTCCATGTCTTGAACCAACAGGAAACAGTTCCGCTTCAGCCAAAGAATCAACAGCAAGATGGATCTCTTGCGGTTTGTAGCTTCAATGCCTAGGTCAGTTGGAACAATATGATGTAGCGCTTCTGGTTCCTTTTATTAATTAAGATGACAGTTCCTGTAATTCTCACTTCTACAGCTTCATGTTGAGAATATTTGCGGTGTACTCTTATTCACCCATCTTTCTCAGAGGTAAGTTTCACAGATGAATCTGACACACCTTGGAATATTCTTTCCTTACAATTTTGACTGTAAACTTAGGTTTGCAAAAAAAAAGAGTCAAGCCCATGTGCGTAAATATATACAAAATCGGCTACTGATCACAGTTTGGAGTATCTATCCACAAAGGCCTTGGCTTTGTCTGGTGCAAAAAACCGTGCCTATACATTCAACAGTTAAAGAGCTTTGTGTGATACATCTTTCAACCATTTGGGCTTTGTATTGGAAAGAAAAAAGGTTTAATGAGTTCACCTGGATGAACATTCTCTCTGCATCTCCTCTGCTTCCATTTTCTTTCAATATAATTCCCTACAACACCAGTTCACATGGAGTTTATAGGTATGTGTATTGCGTGACGTACTCAGGCAGAACGATAACAATTTACCTTAGCCAAGTAACCTCGGAAGTCTTCAGGATGTTCAGAGATAAGCCGGTCATAAACAGCTATAGCGTCGCTGATATGTCCCCAGTCTGAATAAGCTTTTCCAAGAAGCAACTCAACCTAAGCATACATTGCCCCAACGTTTCAAATAAGTACACGTCACAAAACTGAACCTAGAATGAATAGATCATTATGACTATGATAACGGTTATGGTAACATGTTTCTTCCCAAGTAACAAACAAAACAGAAAAGCCTTATAGAATACACAGATGTGTCTAAATATCATCAACGCAAAGTATGGCAAAATGGTTACAGGGGAGTTGTGTTGACTGGTATGGTCATGACTAGACATATATGCTAAAGAGTCAATTACCAAGAAATCAACTTGCCTGAATTGGGTCTAGATCTGGTTCATTTTCAGCGGTAACACTGTCTGCCGTGCTAGTTTTCCTTGTATTCAGACGTTCGCGAGTATCCAGAAGAAATTTGACAGCCTGAGAATCATGAAATGGATCAGCTGAGAAGTTAAGACTTAACTTACTATTAGGTTCCTGAGACAAAAAAAAAGAGGTAACATGGATCTGGTAGAAGAAGATTTACCTCGTCTGGTTTCTTAGCAGCTAAATACGCGTTCATGAGGCCTCGTGTGACTTCAAGATCAATGCCTTTAGAAACCTAGGTTACACAGGTAAAAAAAAAAAGTTAGAACATTACAGTTAAGGAAATCATGGTAATAGAATCTATATAAGTTCTTAAGTTCATAATTTACCTTTTCAGAGATTTTGTAAGCAGCGATACTGCCTTCATAGTTCTTGAGTTCATAATTTACCTCTCCAAGCAATCGAAAGACATCAGGGTCCGTTGGTCTCTCCTGCAGAGAAAGAATCCCAACAACTATTAGCTAAAAGTCTCATATCAGCATGTTCTTACGCAACGAATGACATGACATAAGATAAAATAGGAGAAACAAACCTTAGCCAATTTCTCAAGAAGCGTAGCAGCCCGCGAATACTCTCCTAGATTAGTCAGTGTCACAGCTGCGCCCTGCACAACCATCCAATTTTAATAAAATTTGTACCGTTACAAATTGTTTAGAAGAGGAAGCCCTGTCTCGTGTACAGGGAGATGGATGGCTAAATGCTCAGGAAGAAGAAATCCAATCTTATGCAAAAAAACATACACATTGTCTTTTCACTACTCACCTCTAGAGCAGTTTGATCATTAGGAGTGCCATCGAGAGTTGTTTCAAACTCTTTGAGCCTTTGCTGCGAAAATAAAATAAAAAAAGTTTCAAGATGTTCACGTGCGTCGCTTGCTTCATTTGATCATATGAATAAAATTCATCGAACATCTTTATACTAACCTGAAGCGTGGTTTTCTCCTCTTCTGAAATTTTATTTTTAACCACGGAGGTCTTCTCCGTTGGACTATCACTGAAAAGTGAAAAAAACATGACTTGGTGAATAACTGAAAACTAAGCTAAATGATCCTCAAAACATACGGTGCTACACACACACATACTGGAGTAGATGGTAAGCAAATAACAAAGAGCGTTTAGTAAAACAATGATCAGATAAACGTATCTTAGTAGTCATATGAACAGAAAGCCACTAAAAAAAGAACACACCTTCCTGTGGGGAGAAAGTCTCCAAGAGCAAAAACTAAACCAAAGACAACAACAGCTATGCCAACTCCAACCTGTCATAGCGCAACGAGATTTTTGTGTATAAGACCTCAAGCGATTTTTATGAAAAAGGACAAGAGCACACTTGGAAGATATAAGTTGTGTGTGTGTACCTTGGTACCGAGACCAATTGTTTTCTGATCAGACTGAACTGGTGCATCATAGTCTATTGGACCGAACTCGTTAACTACTTCAGTCTTTTTCTTCTCAAGAGCTGACCTGATGCATCAAAACGGCAGAGACAAAGAAAGAGCACGTGGGAAAGTGAAGTGAACTATTATTATTACTCCAACACCTATCTCATCTGCATGCTATAATCATAAGACATACACACACACCTTCTAATGGTTTCCAGGCGTTCCTCAAAGTCTACATCATCGAAAGATCGACGAGGTTTTCCTTCAAACTGAGAATTCAGACCAGGTGCCTCTGCAAGAAAATGCGTTCAGAGGAATTAAATAATCACTAAGGTGAGGGGTTGAAGTTTATTACTGAAGTAGCTGCTGCAACATATGTTAACTACATTACATATACACTTACTTCTGGGAGCAGAGACGGACTGTTTAGAAGATGATTTCCTGCAGCAGCAGCAAATGGGAGAAGCCGACATGAAATATAACAGAACATGAAACTACAAATGCTTTAAACTATACCTTTTCTGTAGTGATGGATCTCTCTCTTCCTGTGATGAAATTTCACATTTTTTTAATCAAATAAAATACAAAATGATTCTTAAGGAAAAAAAAGACTTTATAAGAATCTACAACCTTTTTAGAGCCAAAGCCACGTTTAGGGTTAGAATCGGAGCAGCGAATTCGAAACAAGATAAGCTTTGAGTTGAACGAGACGGCGTTAGACGCCGCTAGTGTCATCAACATCCTCCTCCTCCTCTGCTACCAAATTCGCTAATAAGACTCTAAGTGATGGTTAGTAGAGGATATGTACAAAATACGGACGAAACACGTTCGCCGGAGTCGAGTGAGTGAGCTCCGTCGTGATCGGACCGGTGAGGAAGTATGATAACGTTAGTAAGTAAAAAGTGGTGGTTCTTATTTTTTTTTTGCAGATGGATTCTCTTTATGGGCCGTGGCGCCCTGCAAATGTAATTTGAGCTAGGCCCATTAATATGGGATAATTTGATTCTAATTAGTATTCATAGGCCTGACATTTAACGTATCGGTTTGGTTCGGTTTGGTTCGGGTATCTCGGCTTTCGGATAATTCAGATAGGGGGATAGAGGATCCACTAGGTACTTGACCTATTTTTAGTTCGGTTCAGATAGTTTTGAGTTCGGTTCGGATAGTTTCGAGTTCGGTTCGGATAATAAAACTAGGAACCGAAAAATACCCGAAATAATTTTTGGTTCTCATTTGGTTCCGGTTCAGGTTCGGATAATTTTGGTAGTTCAGATAAAATATTGGTTATTTAAAATAAAATATCAAATAATTATGATGATTTAGATAAATAGTTTGAATATTTTGAATTACTTTGGATATTTCAAATAAAATTATCCTGATACTTTTGGATAGTTTGGGTAGTTCGGATATTTTATAATAATGTAATTATCTTCAAATATTTTTGGATTCTTTTTAAAAAAATTAGTTATAAATATATATTTAGTTATGTTATATGTATATATAATTAATATTTTTATATATTCGGGTACCCGTTCGGTTCTCGGTTCGGTTCGGTTATTTCAGATATAGAAATGTAGGTTTGGGTATTTGAAAGTTCTCGGTTCGATTTCGATTCAGATATTTCTATTCGGTTCCGGTTTGATTGTTCGGTTCGGTTTTTTTCCCAGCCCTAAGTATTCATATGAAATTTCACTTGCTCATCAAAATGCTCGCGACCATAACTCTAACTCTTGCCATGGTCCTGTTTTTTTCTTGTTGCACATATACATATAGATAGGGAGAGAAAGGCAGGTTACGATTATGAATTGAGGCACATGGACTAATAATGGTTTTGTGTGTTCATTTCATCTGAATAAAATGAGATGTTTATGTTTTGAGTTTACTGACAATAGTATAGACATTTTAATCGACCACATCTTTGTCTTTGACGATCTTCTTAATTCTCACTCTACTGGATTTCATCTTTCTACCACTTCTCACTCTTCTTGATTTGCCTCCAACTCGTATAGACATTTGTCTACTCTTTAGTCTTACTAGGCGACGGCTGCTGCTGCCACGGTTATGGTTGTGTTTGCTTACTTGTCTTCTTCTTCTTTTTCTTCTTCTCTGCTTCGGCCTAGTGCTGTCTGGTGAACTTGGCTCGTTATCGCTTGGATAATCGTAACTCGCGGCTTCTATGTCACGGAGACGTTTTCTGCGGTATACACGTTTAGTGTTCGTCAAACTGTGCCACAAGCAACGAATCATCTCTCCGATGGCGAACCAGTACATTGCACAAGCGGCACAACACATTTTGCATATGCTTTTAACTACACATTGGCAGATCCCAAGCTTGAACAAGAGGGTGATGAACATCAAAACTGCAACAAATAACAAACATAGCTTCATCTGAAAAAGGAAAGTTGAATAAAAAATTTCGGAAGCCAAATTTTTTCTGAAGTAAATCTTAATTAAAAAATTCTACAAGTTCGGACATATTTATAATTTGTTCTATAAACTTTAGAGGCCAAAGCAAATGTTTCATTCGGGTTAATCCGGCATTATATAGTAGTTACTAATTAAGAATATAGAAGAAGGAGAAAAGTCTTACTTATGACACAGAGGCCTGAGATAAGGACGAGCTTGGCAATATCAGGAAGACAGAAGTGTTCTATGAAACACGAAAGATCCCATGGCCCCGAGCATACATTTCTGTAAATGGTAATAATAATGAAAAATCATCAACCGAATCAGAACACTTCGGTCTTTATTCAGACAACATCCAAACGTTAAAAGAAAAGTCTTACAGACAGGATCTTCCAAGTGTGGCTTTGAAGGGTGCTGTGAATACGTTGCCAATAAAACCACCGATGTCGGTTCCTATAGTGTTGCCCATTTTTGGTTAATACAAAGTCGATGGGGATCTTTCGGCAATTAGTCAACTAATCACTCTCTTGATTGATCGATGATTTTCACAGAAATCATGTTTATCAAAACGTAAAGAAGCGAGTACTTTTTGCTTTCTGGCAGTTTTCAGAGTATTAATGAAGTTATCATCTTCGCATACAGTTTTCTGTTTCGGACAAAAAGGGCCAGAAACCGTTTCTGGATTAGTATGTAAATTTAACGTTCTCCTTTTTCAAATAATGTCATTAGTATGATAGTGCTGCAAATTTATAGGCTATCTTGAGAGAGAGAGAGAGAGAGAGAGAGAGAGAGAGAGAGAGAGAGAGAGAGAGAGAGAGAGAGAGAGAGAGAGAGAGAGAGAGAGAGAGAGAGAGAGAGAGAGAGAAGAGAGAGAGAGAGAGAGAGAGAGAGAGAGAGAGAGAGAGAGAGTCTATGAAGTGTTACTCGTTATTGAATTTTATTTGATTAAAAAGGTATACAAGACTTACAATTTTTTGTAAAGATCAAGAAATGAATTTTAAAATGTTTGAACTTCGACCAGCCAGTTGAAGAGGCTTTCTTTAGATAAAGGTGGAGAACAGATTGATTGTGAAACCAGTCCTTTGAAAGTTTATGTGTTCAACATAGTCCTATAATAATATTGGACATGGGTTTACTGTATTTTTCAAACTTTTTTTTTGTAACACTGTATTTTCTAAACTTGTTTTCAGCATACATAGAGAAAATGTGACCCCAAAAACAAATAAGTAGAGCTTTTGATTCAATTATCTTCTTTGTCACATTTGGTTGGAAAGGAAAACGCAAAAAAAAAAGCTATGGGTTGTATGAAGAGTAAGAAAAGAAATAAGCTTTAAGCTTTCAAAATGTATTTTCCTTGAGTAATAACAGAGTGATTATAACGCTCTTATAAAGAGTCTTGAGAACAATCTAGATTGGTAACAAAGTGATAAGGTCACAGCTGTAAAGTAGAGTCATCCTGCTGTGATATTTTGTAGAGGATCAAATCTCTTGAGGAGGTTCAACGTCTCTGCTTCCGTACTCCTCTTTTGTCTCTTTACTTTAGACGAGGAAGACGACCGTTGAACCTCTGCTGAGGCTTGGGCTTTCATTTTCTCCACTTGGGCCTCAGATGGTGTTGGGCTTACATTCCCCTCAAACTTGAGATAGGGAGAATTCCAACTCCAAGTTTGCCGCGAAGCTCAGTGTAAGGTCGTCTTGCCAAGGACTTAGTAAAGATATCCGCAAGCTGCTTCTCTGCTGGTATGTGATGTGTCTCGACATTGCCCAACGCTACATGTTCTCTTATGTAGTGATAATCCGTATCGAAGTACTTTGATCTAGAGTGAATAGCTGGATTCGTGCTCAGATACACATCAGAGAAATTGTCACAATACAGTTTAGTAGCTTGCGTTTGCGGGAGCTGCAGATCATGAAGGAGATGCGACAGCCAGGTGATCTCCTGCGACGTGGAGCTCAGAGCTCTGTATTCAGCCTCTATAGATGAGCGAGACACTGTCGGCTGGTGCTTGCTGACCAGGATATGAGATTAGGTCCAAGCAGTGTACATAACCCAGTGGTTGAACGCCTAGAGGTTTTGCATCCAGCCCAGTCACTGTCACAGAAGGCTGACAGCTCAAGAGCTGTGTCCTTCTTGATGTGAAGACCATAATTCACAGTTCCTTTAATATATCTCAAAATCCGTTTGAGGAGGCCAAAGTCTGAGGTAGTAGGAGCACGCATCCTCTGACATATGACATTGACCGCATATTGAAGATCCGGTCTTGTGATAGTAAGGTATTGAAGCTTGCCTGCTAGGCTCCGATAGTAGGTTGGTTCAGGGAACATAGGAGATGGAGTATCTTCAATACGAGTAGGCAAAGGGGTTGGCATAGGGTTATAATCTGACATCATTGCTTGATGTAAGATGTCGAGAGCGTACTCTTGTTGATGAAGGAATACTCCATCTTTGTATGGCTGCATTTCAATCCCAAGAAATTTGCTTGGAGTTCCCATATCCTTCATAGCAAAGCGTGTGTTCAGAGCTTGAATAAGGTCCGGCAGTAGCTGATCATCACTCCCAGTCAATAATATGTCGTCTACATAGAGAAGTAGCACCAGATTCTTCTTGTCTTTATAGTAGGTGAAGAGCGAGGGATCAGACCTACTTAATCGGAAGCCAAAGTCAAGGAGAAAGCTGCTAAAGGTGTCAAACCACGCCCTTGGTGCCTGCTTAAGTCCATACAGGGCTTTTGTCAATCGACAGACATGATTTTTGGTCTTGCTTCATCCACAAACCCATCCGGCTGATACATATAAACAGGTTCCACCAAGTCTCCATGCAGAAAAGCACTCGACACATCAAGTTGTTTAACAGACCAGCCTC
Organism: Raphanus sativus; assembly: GCF_000801105.2. Lineage (NCBI taxonomy): Eukaryota > Viridiplantae > Streptophyta > Magnoliopsida > Brassicales > Brassicaceae > Raphanus > Raphanus sativus. Next base: position 14,462,776 of record NC_079517.1, read on the forward strand.
TTGCAAGAACAATATTCAGCAGCAATCTGATAGTAGCCGTGCGAACAACAAGACTAAAGGTCTCCAAATAATCTAGGCCTTCTTCCTGTTGATAACCCTTGGCTACCAATCTCACTCTTCGCTTCTTCACTGTTCCATCTGGGTTGAGCTTAGTGGAATAGACACAGCCACTTGTAATCACATTCATGTCATCAATTTGAGGGACCAACGCCCATGTATGCAACATATAAACGTTGGTGATTTCTTCCATCACCGCTCCATTCCACTCAGGATGCGCCATTGCTTCTCTAATGTTGTGTGGCTTCTTGATGTCATATCGTGATGCCGCCAAAACATATCGAGTGTTGGGTTTCTGAATCCCAGACTTAGCTCTGGTGGTCATAGGGTGAGCATTCACTTGAGGTTGAGCTTCCACCACTGGAGGGGGAACCACAGCCGGTGGGTTGTCAGGTATTGGAGGCGGTATAACAGGCACAAGAGGAGCTGCTGGAGCCGGTTGATGCACCACAGGTAAAGGCAAGATACGAGAGATTTGTTCTTCTACCGGTGCTTGCACTTGATCAGTCGCCATTTGCCAAGCTCTTAATAGAGAAGTTTCATAACGAGGCACATACTTCTTATACTGATCCTTAAAGAGGAAGCAAGACTCATCAAAGATGACATGCCTAGAGATATACACTTTTCCTGTAGGAGGATACAAACATCGGTACCCTTTATACTGAGAACTGTAACCAAGAAATACACAGAGGAGGGAGCGAGGCTCGAACTTGTGATCAGTTACCGGTCTGAGACATGGATAGCAAGATGAGCCTAATACTCTGAGGTGGGAGTAGTCTGGTTTCTGACCAAGCAGAAGCTCTGAAGGACTCTTATTGTTTCTTGAGGCTGCTGGCAGAAGATTACTTATATACGAGGCAGTGTAGAACGCTTCAACCCAAAAGTGGAGAGGAAGATAGCTTTGGAACATCATTGCCAGGCCCAACTCAATGAGATGCCTGTGTTTTCGTTCAGCAATCCCATTTTGCTGGGGAGTATATGGACAAGATATCCTATGATGAATCCCACTGCTAACAAGATGATCCTTGAGTTGACGGCTCATGAATTCTCCACCACCATCAGTCTGTAGTATCTTTATTTTGGTATTGTACTGGTTCTCTACGAGCTTTTGAAATCCAAAAATATAGAAGTAAACTCAGCTTTATTATTCATAGGATAGAACCAACAAAACCGAGAGAACTCATCTACAAAGACCACATAAAACTTGAACCCCTGATTAGAGACTATAGGAGAGGGTCCCCATAAGTCACAGTGAATACAACCAAGAGGCTCAGATACTACAGAACTAGAAGAAAAAAACTGCAGCTTGCTACTCTTTCCCATCTGACATGGCTGACCCACATGAAGCTGTTTGCTCTTATTCATAGAAATAGCCTTGCTGCTGCGAAGTTGTTGAAGAATACCCACGCTTGAATGTCCTAACCGATGATGCCAAACTTCTTCTGATGCAGAAACTTGACGATTTGAATAAAAGACTTCAAAACTGCTACTCTTCAACTGATATAGACCATTACTTCTGGGACCTTTGGCTATCACCTTCTGCTTAAGTATATCAATCACATATACATTCTTTAAATCAAAGTAGACACCACACGGGAAGTCTTCACAAAGCTTAGAGACTGATAAGAGGAATTTCTTTATATCAGGACATACTAAGACTTCGTTGAGATTAATATTACCTGAAGGAGTAGTGATAACCGCATTACCAACATGTGTGATAGGTAGGAAGGCACCATCACCAACCATGACCACATCCTGACCTGCATATGGATGAGACACCTGAAGATTCTGTGCGGAGGAGGTGACATGAGCAGAGGCGCCAGAATCAATGGTACCAATCTTCTCATCAGCAACACGGAGAGTATTGTACGCTTCTGGCCCTTGGTAATTGTTGTTGAAGCGGTTGTGGCATCTCGGAGCAACATGCCCTACTTTCCCACAGATTTGACAAGTGGGCCTTTTCCCAGAGTTGTTTGGAGTAGACTGATGTTGCGCAAAGCCTCTGCCTCGAGAAGAGTAACCTCCTCTACCTCTGTAGTTAGATCTCCCACGACCACGATAGTTAGGATTGTAGGTGGGAACTTCAGGTCTGTAAGCTTGGTTAGAGCCAGGAGTGTGTGCTGCAAACGCCATGTGAGGAGTGACAGTTGTGTTGTCATCGTATGACTTGAGCTTGGACTCAAAACCCTGAACCTCTGAAACCACATCGTTAAATGATGGCTGAGGAAATTTGGTGAGTGAGCTTTGGATAACCGTTGTAATGGAGTAATACTCACGGCCTAAGCCATTGAGAAAGCCGAAAATCTTCATGGATTCTTCCACCGGTTTCCCTATGGAACTCAAGGAGTCACACAGGGTCTTGAACTCACGACTGTAGACAGCAAGAGTCTTCCCTTTACTCGTTAAGAGTTGAAGACTACGACGAAGAGTGAACTCCCTTGCTAGAGAACTCTTGTTGTAGTTTTCAGCCAGAGAGACCCACACTTCGCGAGCTGTAGGAAGACTGTGAACATGACCTAGCACTTCCTCCGACAAGGTACCAAACAGCCAGGATTTCACGAGCTGGTCAGTACAGAACCAAGAGTCAAACATAGGATTTGGAACATCTGTCTGAACTTCATTGACGACTTCCGTTCTCGTTGCAGGAGGAGGCTGGATTGCACCGGTGACGAAGCCGATGAGTTTCTGACTCGAGAGAAGGAACTCAAACTGAGTTTTTCAGAGAAGATAGTTGGAATCGGTGAGCTTGAGCGTAACAGAGTGAAGGATATGAACATGGGTGGGAAAAGGGTAAGGGTTTTGAGGATCCGCCATGATTGACCTGTTAAGGTATCTATGGCTCTGATACCATATGAAGAGTAAGAAAAGAGATAAGCTTTAAGCTTTCAAAATGTATTTTCCTTGAGTAATAACAGAGTGATTACAACGCTCTTATAAAGAGTCTTGAGAACAATCTAGATTGATAACAAAGTGATAAGGTCACAGCTGTAAAGTAGAGTCATCCTGCTGTGATATTTTGTAGAGGATCAAATCTGTTGAGGAGGTTCAACGTCTTTGCTTCCGTACTCCTCTTTTGTCTCTTTACTTTAGACGAGGAAGACGACCGTTGAACCTCTGCTGAGGCTTGGGCTTTCATCTTCTCCACTTGGGCCTCAGATGGTGTTGGGCTTACAGGTTGCGCTCCCCTACGTCTTTGTGTGGTTTTTTTTTTTTGAAAAAAAGGTTTTAATATATATATATATATATATGATAAGAGGCCTATCAGACAGTTTTTGGGCCTTGACCCAGTACATATTTTAAATCCATTACAAAATAGAAACCCAGCTCAAACTAATGGCAGTGAATCGTCACAACCGATGGAGGTCATGCAGTTGAAGAGATATCGTCAGAAAGTAGAGAGGATGAGTTGAAGAGAGGCGATCCTTAAAGAGAGTGATGGACGTCTAGTTGCTCAGCCATGATGGACGTCTTTGTGTGGTTGCCGGAAGTAGTGGTTACATCTGGCCGGGAGAGCTCGAGATACCCGTTGTTGAAGGAGGCAAGCAGGGTCCGAGAAGGTGGCGGTGGATTTGGACCGAGTTACTGCGATTTACTTTGATTCGGTTTTTGGATTAATTTTTTTTTAATGTAATCACTTAACCTATTCCGGTTTAAGCAGATCTTATTATATAAAAATTGATTTTTCAAATTAATAATTAACATGATTGCAACATATGTCAATAAATTATGATACAATTATCTTTTAATTAGAACTTTTAAAAGAGATTTTTAGAAAGAGAATATTCTCATTACAAAAATAGTCTTTTAAGGTTTCTTTTAAAAAATCTTATAGAAAAACTAATTATAAAATAGGTAACTTTGGTTTTTTAAATCTAATAAGATAAAATAGTAAAAGAAATATTATTTTCTTATAAATAAAGACTTTCCTTTTTAATAGATAATTTTGGTTTTAAAAATTATAAACCAAAAATAACTTCAAACATTTCACCTGATATGATTCTGACCATGTGTCAATAAAATTAGATTGTGAATGTGTCAAAAAACTTAACATTATGTAAAAAAAATATTTTATCCTAAAATCTTAAATAGAAGAGACATGTAAAATATAATTTTCTTATAAATTTTTAACCAACGAATAATTATTTTTAATTTTTATTTTTAAATCCTGACCAAAATTGAAAAAATTATTTAATAGTAACTTTTACTTTTAAAAATTTAATGATAAACATGATACTAAAAATTATTTACTTAACAAAGAAAAATTACAAAAATATTAATTTTCTAGAGAAATTATTTAAATATTTCTTTAAAAAATTATTTAATTAACAAGAAAACTGTAAAAATATTAGTGATATTGAAAAAAACGAAATTTGGAAATGGTAACTCTGAAAAATATTTAATATTAACTTGAAATAATTATTTGATAGTAATTTTATTTTTCTAAATCCTAGACAAAATATAATTATAAGAGATTATGTAATATCAATTTCCTTTTATAAGACCTTGGAAACTATAAGAGAATATTTTATAATTGTTTTCACTGAAAATTTAAATCCTAAATAAAAGAGATTTATATCAATTTCTTTAAGTCCTAAGCAAAGGAAAATTGTGAAAATTTATTTGATAATATTTTTAAGAGAGAATTTGATGATGAACATGATACTAAAAGTTATTTAACTAAAAAACATAATTTTCAAAATAATATTAATACAAATGGTAAAAATAGTAATTTTATTTTTTTATTAGTAAATAGAAATAATTAATTGATAGTTACCTTTTCTGAGAGAAGATAACCGTAAATAGTATGTATGACAGTAATTTTTCTTTTTCTAAATTCCTAAACAAGAATGTAAAAGAGTATTGATAGTATTTTTATTTTTGATTGTAAGTAAAAAGAATATTTATAAAATAGAATGTTTTCCTTTTTTAATAAAACATCAACTTAGTACATAAGAAAGTGTATAATGTTCTCATTGACTCGATTGGCGTTATTCAGCTTTCAAGTTTTTATTGCATTCTAATTCTTATTTCGAATTGAATTCAACTTACACTTTTAAGTATAGTATTTTCTCTACCCCTAGGTACAAGGTTGATAACAATTCATCTATGCACCACAATTATAAAATATAAATATCTCCTAGTCTATATTTGAGAAGTGATTTTGCCACATGTCTTCTCTACAATCATTTTCACAAAAATAATATGACATGACTACTAAAATTGATGACATGTCTTATAGATTAATATGACATGGACAATTATATTTAATGTAAATTTATATTTTTGGTAAACTTTTTAAAATATGGTAATATTTCATATATTACATTTATTGTCGATTTATATTTTTGGATTTTTTTAGAATATGGTAATAACTCATAAATCATCATTAAAATAAATATATTCAACTATGGCATTTCAAATTTCGAAATATCATTTAAATTAAAAATATTTCAAAAACATATACATATTTTTAGAAAATTATAAAAATTAAATCATAAAATCAATTAAATCGTAAAATCATTAGTTTCTTATATATATCTACAGATAGAGCGTCTCTTCGGAACGACTCATGCCCGCCTACCACTTGATCTTAAAGATGGGGGCCGACAAAAAAACAAAATCTACAGATAGATTAATATGACATGGACAATTATATTTAATGTAAATTTATATTTTTGGTAAATTTTTTAAAATATGGTAATATCTCATATATTACATTTATTGTCGATTTATATTTTTGGATTTTTTAGAATATGGTAATAACTCATAAATCATCATTAAAATAAATATATTCAACTATGGCATTTCAAATTTCGAAATATCATTTAAATTAAAAATATTTCAAAAACATATTCATATTTTTAGAAAATTATAAAAATTAAATCATAAAATCAATTAAATCATAAATCATTAGTTTCTTATATATATATATCTACAGATAGATTAATATGACATGGATAATTATATTTAATGTAAATTTATATTTTTGGTAAATTTTTTAAAATATGTTAATATCTCATATATTACATTTATTGTCGATTTATATTTTGGATTTTTTAGAATATGATAATAACTCATAAATCATCATTAAAATAAATATATTCAATTATGGTATTTCAAATTTCGAAATATCATTTAAATTAAAAATATTTCAAAAATATATACATTTTTTTAGAAAATTATAAAAATTAAATCATAAAATCAAATTAAATCGTAAAATCATTAGTTTCTTATATATATCTACATATTTTATAAATATTGTTTAATTTTAATTTTTGACAATTATGCAATTTTACGTGTTTATTTAATATATTTAACTAAAATAAATAGATAGAAAAATCTACCTAAGATTATAATTTTAAATATATACATGCATATTCTTAAATATAATTTAAAATAAACAAAATTGTTTTTATCTTAATTTTAATGTTTTTTGTTAAATCAAGTTTATATTAAAATATTGATAAGAAAGAGAAAATTTAAATATTAATAAAAATTTAAATATTTAAAAAAACAATTACTGCACATGGTGCAGTTAAACACCTAGTTAACTTGAATTTTTGTCTGAAAACGAGTTTTAATTATTAAATAAATTTCACACAATATATACAAAAAATCATAAAATATAATAAAATGATTTATTATTTATATTCTTTATTAAATTAAAACATCAAATAAAACACGCTGCAACGCACGGATTCATATTAAGTATTAATATAATACTCCCTCTAGTTCATAATAAGTGTCATTCTAATTTTTTTTCTTGTTAAATAAAAAGTACCACTTTACAGTTTCAATGTAAATTATATTTACTTTCCACTGAAAATTAATTACAAACTGCATTAATTTTATAAATAATTTTATTTATCTCAAATACTATTAGTCAAAGAAATGTAATTAATAACAATTTATATATATTTCTGTCACTTTCTTAATTTGTTTTAAAAATGTCAAAGTAACACTTATTTAAAAACGGATAAATATATTTTAAATAACAAAAAAGTTATGGGCAAATTAGGAGAATATACATAATGGAGGTCCAAATTAGAGATGAGGATCATGATTGACATAAAGGGTTTAATGCCCACACTTTACAACAAAATAAGACTCATTATCCCTCAAGTCTTGGACACGGCAAACGGCGTGGAACAGAGATTTCTGACAAGCGACGATATGCTCAGAGTTTTGTCAGTGTTCTGTTCATTAGACTAGGTTCTTAGCTAGTTGAATTTAAACCACAAAATTACTCTGGATGGTGTGCGACAGAGTGGAAGCTATGGGTAAGGTAAAAGGTTCTCCTCCACATGTTTTTTTCTATTTTTTAAATCAATTTGTTTTCTTTCTCCATTCTCATCTCTTTCGTTTCTCAATCAAGGTTTTAGAAAAAAAAATCAAATTCAAAACTTTAGTTTTCATTGTCTTATACTAAAATTAAAAAAGATGATTTTTTACTAAGATTTTACAAAGATTCAAAAAATTTGGTGAAGATCTACAAAATATAAAACAGAGATCGAAGATCCATGGTAGCGATTCTATGAAGAAAGAAAATATGGTAAATACATTTATTTGTTTATGATTAGTCACGTTAAACTCACTGAAAGATTCAACACTAAACACTCTGATATGACAAGTTGCGGCGGTTTTATCCCATCCGCTGGACATTGTTCTTATCCTTTTATGTTTCAATTCATAATTTTCTTTCAATTTCCAATCATATTAATAGTGATTCTGTGTTGTAGCATTTCTCTTCAACCATAATTCACGCAGTAGTGTATTAGAAGTTCAAGAATAACCATCTCATGATAACATATGTGTTAGCTGATATTTTTTTAGTTAGCATATACTATATTTTATCACCTGTTAACAGTTGATTACTAAGAAAACATGTACCAGATAATAAATCATTTATCAAATAACGAACAATTTATCAGAAAATGTAGTAACTCACAAAACATGTATGAATCCATTTATCATCTACAAAACCAAAAATGAAGCTGCTTGTTCAACAAATCATATATCAGTTAACAAACCATACAACGAATTAATAGTGTCATTTCTTTTCGTAAAATTCTCTCCCGTGAACATTGTTCTTATTCTTTTATGTTTCAAATCTTAATTTATTTCAATTTCCAATCATTTTAATAGTGATTTTGTGTTGTGGCATTTCTCTTCTACCATAATTCATGCGGTAGTGTATCAGAAGTTCAAGAAGAATCCGCTTTTGATAACATATGTGTTAGCTGGTATATTTTTAGTTAGCAAATACTATATTTTATTACCTGCTAACAATGATTGCTAAGAAAACATGTACCAGATAACAATTCATTTATCAGATAACGAATTATTTATCAGAAAACGTCTTAACTCACAAAACATGTATCAATCCATTTATCATCTATAAAACCAAAAATAAAGATGTATATTCAACAAATCATATATCAGTTAACAAACCATACAACATGCTTTGTTAGCTAATCATGATTATGTGTAACATGTTAAAAAGAATCAATAACATACATAATAAAAAAATAATGTATCTATTAAGAAAACATTTATCAACTAACAAATAATATATTCACTAATAAATCAAGTACCAAGCAAAATATAACACCTAACAAGCCATGTATCATTTAACCAACTATATATATACTAACAAGACATAACTTATAACACTTTACCACATATTATCAATTAGCGACAATTAAATAATAACAACTAACAAACTATTTATCTCAAATGGCAATAGAAAACAAAAGATACACCAATAAACAAAAATAATAGAGATAATTGGCTGGATATACACAATCAGAACTAATATTAGCTAAATACCCTCACGAGCCTAAAACTCCAAATCACTGTAGCAATTGTGTCTCTCTTTTCCTGTTCTGCCCTTCACTCTACGCCACGTTGCTAAGTAGATGAGTGTAGTTTTCTGTTCAGTCTACGATAGGTAATTAATTATCAACTACACAATTTCTATTTTTAATAATTTATTTTTTCATCATCTCTCTCTCTCACACGTTCTCCTCCATGGTCACCATCTCTTTTTCCTTCTTAAATTTCCAATTACAGATTTATTATCCATTTTTATCTATGTGTTTTGATGATTATTCTCAAATAATCATCTTTTTATTTTAGTATTTTTGAAGAGATTAAATGATTTCATGTATCAAGTATACTCGCCGTAGACATTGAATAGTAGTGAGGCGAAAAAAAGGAAACAATGATCTATTATTCTGAGATACCAGTAAGAGCTCAAGAGATTGAATATGTGGAAAAAGCAAGTTGTTAAGTGTGTTACGTATACGTAATTATATGTTATAAAGTAAAAACTACTACATTATGTTCCGTTTCCAAAATATTTTAACAGTTATCATTGTATTGCCCTGGTGTTGAATTTTTCAGATATTGTATAACACTTTAACTTAGGGGATACAATAAGATATGGTGTCAAAATATTACAACAAATGTTAGAGACAATGTTAGAGACGATAGAAGTTGTTAGATGTCATAAGAAAATGTAGATTTTGATTGATTGCAAAGGTTATCAAAAAGATAAATCATGTTTAGAATCTTGTACTTCTGATACATATTTACTTCTATCATTATCACATAACAGATAATTATAGTGTTAGTACCTATTTATTAAATTAGAGTGCAATTGCAATGTTAGCTGTCATAGAGAAATATGAGTTTGGATTGAGTATGGGAATGCTTAGTAGCCGCTAACGAAACATGTAACAACTAGCAAAAACTATTTTATAACATTTATCAGTTAGCGGCAACATAATTTATAACAACTAACTTAACATGTATGAGCTAATAATATATTGTTGTTTTAAGTACATGTTTTATGGTAAAGTATAATTTTGAGTAAATTTTTAAAAGAATCAATAATATACATAACTGTGATTATTCCTTTGTTGGTGTCTAAAAAAATGACTTACATAAACATATATAATATATTAGATAACAAATCATGTATCAACTAACAAATCATGTCTCAAATAATTTATCAACTAACAAACCATGTATCTACTAGCAAACTAGGTATTTTGGATCATTGACAACATCTAGACCTAATGCAACACTAAATCAGATTGGCAATGAGGTTTAAATTTTTCTTCATGCGGCTGTCACTTCGAAGAGAGAAGCAATCCAAACAAGTTCGTTGTCAACACCATCCTCCCAACCAAAAACTGTTTTTTTTTTCAAGTCATCAATTATTGACATAACCTCCACCTAAGATGGATACACCAAGTAAAATATGTAAGAGAAATAAATATTGTTAGCATCCACAAAATTTTAGAAACATCTTTAACAATACAATTAACAGAAATGTAAAAAGTTAGAAACTACATAGACATACTTTTAGATGATACTACTATCCTTAGGTTTTAAGCATTATGTTAGGGTCATATGACATGTTGAATCCTAACAAAATGCTAGAATTTTTTTTTCATGGATCCTAAAATGTTGTTCACGACTGTTAGTAGTTTTTAGTTTATCTTTACTAATTTGAAATCGATTTCATTAGAAATTTAATCAACTAGCTTAACAAATATTTTATAATATAAAGTTGAGTACGTATTATGTTAGGTGGAAAACAATAAGTTAAGTTCCATGAAAGATACTAGATCCTAACCTCGCAAAAAAACAAAAAAAAAACAGATATTTGTCATCTTCTTCACTCTCATCACTCAGACATGCACTAAAGACCCGAGGCTGCTGTTTCTTCGCCATCTCCCGAAAAAATCATAAACAATTATTTGAGTTAGTGTTTGGAGAGGATATTATTAGAACAAAACAAGAAGAAATCACAAAGAAACAAATAATAGCGTAAGAAATCAGTAAGATACTCACGATTTAAGTGAATCGTTTCTCTGTATTTGACTTGTCGAATTGAGGAGACTCGAGTGGATCGGCTCTGTCGTGAAGTCGAACAATATGATCTATCCATATCGAAACTCCACCTCAGTCTGTCTTCTTCTTCACTCTCATCATTATCAAGGATTGAGAGAGATATATCGTTTAGCAAATTAGTCAAATTGAACTTTATAAGTTAGGCAATATTAGGGATCTTACTTACCGATTAGAAGCAGCCAGAAATCTTGGTTGTGCAAAGCGGCGTCTCTTTGGTTGGACTAGATCCACTAATTTTGTCTTTTCACTTTTTCCTCTCTCTCTCTTCTTTCTAGTTCCAAAAAGAAAGAACTAGCTCTGACATAAAATCTGACCTAAGATTGTTTAGACGAGTAGGGTGATAGGGTTATTATGGTATTAAAATAAAATGCACAGTTCATTCCATAGAAAATGGGTAGTTCGCAAATTATGGGAGAAATGGTGTATATACGCCCTAATTTCTCAAAATAATATTGGGTAACAAGTAAAATGATTGCTAACATAAATGTTATATGTATCAACAAACAACACTCTTGATTCATTTTCGATCTTCAGCAACTTCTCAATCATGGGAAGAGAGTTTAGCAGCCGATCCTTCTCAGATCCGACACAACTTTCATCTACAACATCAAAGATAGCTCAAATTTCCATATGATTTTGATATATAAAAACATATATATATATATATATATATCAAAAGTGAGATTACGACCATAAACACCACAATAGATGATCTAAAGTGTCTAAGTCATGTTCACAAACTCATATAACACGAGAGTACGTTCTACATGCTTGTTAGCAGGTCATAAGTATGTATAGAGTTTTATGAGAAACAATAACATGCATAATATAAAAACAATTATCTACTACAACAACATGAACCGGGTAAAAAATAATGTATCAGCTAATAAAATATGTACCAAGCAAAATGTAATACCTAGCAAACCATGTAGCATCTAGCCAGCAATATATCTACAAATGTCATATAGTTTGTAACACTTAACAACATATTATTAGTTGGCAAGTCTTATAATAACACCTTATAAAATATTTATCTTGAACATTACCTAAAAACTGAAGACCCACTAAATATAAATAATATTGGGCACTAGAAAAAATGTTAGCTAACATAAATGTTATCTATACTTAACAATAGGATCACAAATTCACTTGCATCATCTCTGTCTTCTTCTTCACTTTTTAAAAGCTTCCTAATTGTAGAAAGAAACTTCATCAACTACTCTGATTCTGGATCTAAACATTTTTCATCTACACCGCCAAACATGACTCAATTTAAAAGAGATTTAAAGATTTAGAAAAAAAACAAAAAACAAAAAACAAAAGAAACTAAGGAATAAGAAGAAAAAGAGCTTGTGGGGTTGAAAGATAATTCTGAGAAATTATAACACGAGCGGGATTCGGTTTACCGTATATGCTGTAAATCGAGTTTTGCCTTGTTCGTTGACACTATGAACAAAAACAAATCACTGAAACGAGGAGAAAAATAGCTACTTATAAATTTTTATTTTGTGATAAATCTCTCTGAATTTTTAAACTCATCTTGAGATAAAAAAAGAGAAAGAATATAATTAATGTTGATGGTTTGGATGCTTTTGATTTCTCGACAACAAAAACTATCGATATCTTTATTAATTTTTAAATAATTAATTATTAAATTGAGAATGCTCCTTGAAAAAATGAATTTTGCTGCAACCCACAGTATAATAGCAGAGAGTTTGAGAGGATCTTACACACCTATTGACATGTTAGTATGCATGATGTAGGGATAAAACCAACAGAAAAATATTACTATCAAATCAGATGCAAAGCTCTAATTAAGGACTCACTTAGAGGCATACAATCCAATTATCTCAAAAATTATTTACATGTGTGGGCGCTGTAAAGCCAGCCTTAAAGGAAAAAAATTAGTTTGTAGTTGCATGTGTTTCAAAAAAGTTTGTAGTTGTATACTAGCCTTCTGAAGCAAGTAACCTCTCATATATTTTCTTCGTCGAATATAAAATGCTTTAAGAAAATTTTTATTTTTCGGATATATAAAGAACGGTAAACCGTTTTCCAGTAATGGAGTATTAAACCAACGGTGACAACGTGTTAGGGATATCTAAATGTAATCGGATTCGAACTCTACTTGTTTACCAATGCTGTAACGCCATGTTACTATCTGACCACTAACATTGGGTTCATTTTTTCTTTCAAATGTAAAGTTTTTATATTTTCAGTTTTTCTTTAGTTTTATTAGACAGATTATATTTCAAAGTTTCTTTTATAATAATTAGAAGTCCCAAGACATCCGCAAGTGTTTGTTCAGTTTGATCCACCGTAGGCAAAAGCAAACATCTAAACTATTAAAGGGGAAGTACAAATAGTATTTAGCCCTAAATTTTCCTCAAATATTACAATCTAATGCCATTGGAATTAAAACACGGTAGTTTTACTAAACCTGCTTAAACCTAGGACGTTGCCCCCACCCCCACTTATAACGCCGACGTTCCCCCACATGATAATGGCTTTCGTCGAGCTCTGCGCCGGCCTATGTAAACTCTATCTCTCTGTCTCTCTATTGTTCTCTCTCTATATTTTGCTCTTTTTGTCTCTGGAGTCGCAAAAGTTGATTTCTTTGTATGTGATTTGGGGTTTTGAAGATGTTTACTCTGTTGATCCAAAGTAGCGTGAGGTAAGAGTATGTTTTGTATACGTGGAGTACACTATTTCGTTGCACGAGTGATCATAAAGGTTTTCTTTACAGGTTATGAATAAATACGGCAAATTTAAGAGCTTGCGGTTGGTCAGAAGCATTGGTAAAGGCTTTGCAATTGCTCTGCTTTATGATCTTACTTCTGTTGGTTTCTACACATATTGTTTTAGCATAATTGTGGTGATTATACATCATGTAGTTACGTTTTGTTTAGTGACGGGTGCTTCACGAGGATATGCTTTTGTGGAGTATGAGACTGAGAAGGAGATGCGCCATGCTAGGTACTACAGTGATGCATACTTTTTTTTGTTCTTTAAACCTGTTTGAAATATATTTTTTCTGTTTCAGCACTGGAGTTTAGTTGCAGGAAAGGTGGTATTTGGCTCTACATTGATGCAAACTTTTTTTTGTTCTTTAAACCTGTTTGAAATATATTTTTTCTGTTTCAGCAGTGGAGTTTAGTTGCAGGAAAGGAATGCTCTTCGTGGTGGTTTTTTACAGGCTGCTCATCATTTATTTATTGATGGTCAAAAGATTATTGTTGATTATAATAGGCAGCAACTGATGCCTGGAGGGATACCTAGAAGATTAGGTGAGTGCTACTATGAACCTTCAAACCCATATTTAACTGTGCATTCTATTTGTTATAATATTAGGTGGCCGATTTCTCATGAAGATTTTAAAAAGCTTGGGATCCTGAAAGTACATGTCACGTACTCAGGTCTACTACCATTTCTCTATCTTGATTAATACTTTATCTCTGTTTTTTTTATATATATCTGGTATTTAGTTCATGTTTCTGTGTGCTAGAAGTGGCATGATTGACGTGTTGTTCAATGTGTCTAGAGAAATAGTTTATTGGTCAGTCCTGAAAGTTTTTAAATCTTCATTTCAGTATTTTCAAACCAATATAAATTTGCATTAGGAAAAAAATAATTTGGTTATTTACTCAACTATAATAATTTCGAAATTTCTCTTGGAAACTAAATTATCAATGTTTGGTTAATCTGGATTTGAGATTTGGCTTAGGTAGTTAACAAGATGGACTGTAACAAATGATTAGTCGGAAGGGTCGGCATTCTAACAGTGTGATAGCCAATCCGAGCATTAAGTGCGATTTTTCCAAAGCTGATCGAATCAGACGATAGAATATATATAAAAATAAAAATAAAAATAATTTAGAAGATATATAAAAAATATAATATATTAAATTTAAATACAATAAAATGTTATGTGTCGACATGCTACATATTAATATATGTAATATGGAAAATTTATATATTTATAGTATTAAAATATGTAAACTATATATTTAAACAAAAATACACCCGCACGGGCGTGCGGGTCAAAAGCTAGTAAGGATTATATATGTTCGGTCCTGAAACCATAAGGTGTTTTTTTTTAGTTTTTTAGAGTTTTTTATTGTTATTAACATAGAAAAACAGATAGAGAGATTAAACCCTCTGTAAAAGACTATATAGAAATTGTAAGACCTATTTTAAAATAAAAATCGATAATCTGTATTAGTTTTCAGCCAATATCTAAAGTATTATTTTCAAATTTGAATCTTTAGAGATTAAATTATATTTATTAGAATTTTTTTTATTTTTTATTAGATTCCAAATATTGTAAACCGACAGTGGGCCTAAATACCATTTTCACCAATAAATAACATAAAATTGTGGTTGAATTGTTGCTTGACACGTCAGTATCAGTAAGAAGGGAATCTATCTCTTTCACAAAATCCATCTAGAGACTAGTGTGCTATCTTGAAATCTAGAGTAATTTCAAAAAGTAGATATGTATTTAAAGCCCTAGGATAAGTATCGTTGTAACTTTGTAATAATTAAATGGTGGATTTCAAATGTTCGGTTGGGAACATGACCTTTGGATACAGTTATATACATATTTATGAAAAATAAAATTACCGATCAATTTGGGATATACTTTTTCTATGGTTTAATGATCAATAATTTACAGTTAATTATATTACATCTGCAACTAAATTTAATATGTTGAATAGAAAATTTAATAACGAGGGCTTTAAATACATATCTACTTTTTGAAATTACTCTAGATTTGAAGATAGCACACTAGCCTCTAGATGGATTTTTGTGAAAGAGATTATCCCTGTTGATACTCACGTGTCAAGCAACCATTCGACCACAATTTTGTGTTATTTATTCGTGAATATGGTATTTAGGCCCATTGTCGGTTTTAAAATATTTGGAATTTAATTTTTTTTTGTAAAAGTATATTTGGAATTTAATAGTATATTATGAATATTTGGAATTTAATATAAAATAAAATAACGTGATTTATGAATGCTTTATAAAAAAGTAATTCAAATTCAATTGAAATGTTGCAACATGAGGGGTATTATTTGTAATTAAATACAAAATAAAATAACGTGATTTATGAATGCTTTATAAAAAAAGTAACGCAAATTCAATTGAAATATTGCAACATGAGGGGTATCATCTATGTGTTTGATGGTTATTATGTAGTTTCATATGTAACTAGATGATAACCTACGTCATCTTACATAATGAATTTATAAAAATAATTACGTTTGGTGAAGATGTCGAATATTATGCAAAATACATGTTGTATTACAATTTATTTTGTATACCATGTCTTTTATATTATATAATAATAAATATATTAAATAATTGAAAAACATTTAATTATTAAATACATAACTAAATTGATGTAAACACATAAATCAGACAAACCACTCTTGTTTATTTACTATCATTTTATAATATGTAAATCTAAATAATCATATTTATCTATTTTGAATAAAATTAAATTTAAATGATACTAACATTTATATATAGTATATTTTAATATGAATATCTATTAAATGAAAATTTATAATCACGGTTTTATGATTATTATATCTTTTTAACAAATTTTTTAAATCATTGACAACAAAAATTTTAGTGTGGAATTTTAATAAGTTTATACTTTATAAATGTTCTTGAAAATTCATTGCAAATTTATAAATTAAAATATCTATGTAATCTTATATGGTGTATATATATATATAATTTTAAATATCTATTAAATGAGATTTTTTGCTCATATGGTTTTAAGATCTTGTGTATTTTGTTAAATAAAAATGTTAAACCATTAATCATAATTTTTTTAACATAAGAACTTTAACAGTTTTAATAATTTATAGTTGTTTTTAATTCAAAATATAAAAACAAAAAAAAATTCTAAAATTTTAATTTTATAGTTAATTTGATTGTTTAATTTATTTTAATAATATATAATTAAAAAATGATGGAGGAGGTACAAATTGTTATCAAATCTTTGTTATCAAAATCATCAAATTGTCATATATATATATATATATATATATATATATATATAGTTTTTATTTAAGGAAAAAAATAGTAATTGTACACATTTAATTATGTTTATGATTAATTTAATGAAAAATATAATATATATTTAGATAGACCAACATATTTTTCTAGGGATTCTAAAAATTATTCTAATGATGACACGTGTCTACACTCAAAGGTTGTAGTGCCCCTTAATTAATATATAAGGGATAAGTGATAACTTGCGCCATGTACGGAATGAATTTATAAAAATAATTATATTTGGTGATTATAAACTCTATTATACATTTTTTCATTTTAATAATAGTTGGCAAATATATGCATGCCGAATATTATGCAAAATACATGTTGTATATACAAATTATTTTATATACTATTACTTATTTTACGTTCTTTTACATTATGTAATAACAAATATATTGAATAATTGAAAAACATTAATTATTAAATAAAATCACTCTTTTTTATTTATTATCATTTTATGATATATAAATCTAAATAATCATATTTATCTATTTTGTATATAATTAAATTTAAATGATACTAACATAGATATATAGTATATTTTAATATAGTTATTTATTAAATGAGACTTTATAATCACGGTTTTATGATCATTCGTCTCTTTTTATAACATTTAAAAAAAAATCATTGATGACAAAAATTTTAATGTGGGAATTTTAATAAGTTTATACTTTATAATTTTTCTTGAAAATTCATTGCAAATTTTGAAATTAAAATATTTATGTATTCTTATATGGTATGTAGTTTATATATATATTATTTTAAATATCTATTAAATGAGATTGTTTACTCATATGGTTTTTAGATCATGTGTATTTTGTTAAATAAAAATGTTAAACCACTGATCATATTTTTTTAACAAATAAAAATTTTAACAGTTTTAGTAATTTATAGTTGTTTTTTAAATTCAAAATATAACATTTACGAAAAATCTAAAATTTTAATTTTATAGTTAATTAGATTGTTTAATTTATTTTAATAATATAAAAATTTTAAAAATGATGGAGGAAATACAAATTGTTATCAAATCTTTGTTATTAAAAACATTAATTATATATATATCAATCATATTCGGTAATTCTGTAACTTTTATCTAAAAAAAGAAAAGAAAATAGTAATTGTACACTTTTTAATTAATTTTATGATTAATTTAATAAAAAATATAATATATATTTAGATGGAACAACATATTTTTTAAGATTCTGAAAATTATTCTGGTGATAACATGTGACTCAAAGGTTGTAATGATGCTCGATTAATATATAAGGGATATCATAAATATTAAGGTTTTGAACCAAAACTTCAAATTTTCAAAAATTTGAATTATTTATATGGTGTAGCTAAAACATTTACACCAATTGCAGAGATTTCTGTTTGTATCATTTAAAGAGTTAAACAGTCACTTTAAACACATTTAATATGTCGATGACATATAAAATGCCGTACAAAGAGCTCGAGCTAGAGACCATCGGTGGCACACCACCTCTCATGGTCAATTGTATTTTTATTTTAAAAGCAGAATATTCTATAATATATTTAGATGCTATTGCAATAAAATTCTATTTTAAAACAAAAAAAAATAGAGTCGATGAGCCAAAGAAAAATATATAATGAGTTTCGACATGCTTCTTACTACATACGAGTCACATCAAGGACCATGGACTGGTATAGATCAAAGCTCTTTTCATGGGACCCATTATACATGTTGCCGTGTGTAAGCGTTTGATTTGCCAGAGTGGCAAGGCAAATTAAGGTAGTTCTCTTTCACTCTCGCTACTCATGATTTTGTCTTCTTCTTTTTTTGTCACGACTCGTGATTTTTCAAGTAACTACATTAAGAGCCTAACGATCATGTGCGGCACCACATTATGTAGGCGAACCATGTCCTCTCATATCAACGACCTAAGATGATGACATCTATCCATTACTCCACATCTAGCACAGTACACGTAGCGTTATGGTTAGACCTGCCAACAGTCGTGATTAAATGCTGATTGATGCATGTTTATACAATGTACTTTTTTGGTTTGCTTGAAATTATACAATGTACTTGTATTAGATTTTTATTTTGAATCGGAAGTTCATGACCTTACTTTCACAATCTCTTCCATGCTAAGAGTCCGCATTTGATATTTGTATTAGATTTTGTTATAAAGAAGTTCAAACTAAGTTTTCAAAACAATTTTTGTAATCGTGAAATGTGTATTAACCGTTGGGATTTATATACATATGGTTGAAAACCAACTAATGATTAAATTACTACCTCGATTCCTCGACCAAGTTTAACCACATGGTCGATGAGACCAACGAAATAAAAGTACACATGCAGTATTATATATATATATATATTTTTTTGAAACTGCACATGCAGTATCATATTGTCTTTTGAATCAAAACGAAAGTACAATTTTTAACGCATGGTACATGAAAACAAGTCCTAAAACACGTATAATTTCTTCTTTTTATAAGAACAACTGTTTTTATCTTCTAACTGCATCTAGCCAAAAAGGTTCCAATAATCGTGAGTCGTACGTTAAAACAACAGTAACAAAAAATCAACGACGAAGTTCATTTATTTGAGTTGTCTCCACTTTCTACATTCTCCCGCAAAATCAACAACATAATGTCGTTCAAAAAAGTGTTTGTTTACTTAGCAATGTCAATCAAGATATCAATAGAAACTAATACTGTATTTTTGTTTATTACATCTTGTAATCCTTTCTTATAACTCCAGATTGATATTATTTTGTTTATACATAAAATATTTGTAATCGTAAAACTCCATTTTTCCTCCAAAATATAGAAAAAGTGAATATGAAGTAAAATTATTCTAACCCTACTCCATTTTTCACTCTATAATAGAGTCATGAACAAACAAAAAATAGATTACTCCATTTATAGAATAAACTTCAAAATGGAGTGAGATATAGAGTTGGGTTGGAGCATTTGTTACTCCATATTCACTTTCACTCCATTTTAGAGTAAAAAATGAAGTTGAGTTGGAGATGCCCTAAATAATAAGACACTCAATTCATTTCTTTTACTTTATCATACTATTAAAGGGAAAGTAATTTTTATCTCTTTTCTAGTTTTTAGTTGCTTCCAATTATCGAAAGGTAGGGTGATGATCAATGTTATCATATAAATTTATATTTTGATTAAATAAAATCTCCATTTATAAGTACTTATGAGTTTTTAGCTTTTCAAAATATTTGGTTTCGTTTGATGACAAGGGAATAAGAGTTACTAGATTTTGACCCGCGCTTTAAAAGCGCGGGACTATTTTCTATTGAAAATTTTACTAACCCTTCAGTTTACTAATATGTTTAGTCATTAGTGTTCGATTTTCGGTTCAGTTTCAAGTTTTTTCTCGATTTATGCCAATTTGGTTGTGATTTCGTCTATATGGTTCAAGAAATATATGATCCGTTTAGTTATTTATGAATTTGGGTTTAGTTTCAGTTTGATTATTTTGGTTTTTGGTTCGGTTCGGATAACAACATTAGGAACTTGATAAAATTTGGGTTCAATTCGTTTCTATTTTTGGCTAATTTTGGATAATTCAGATGAAAATCACATTTAGGATTTTGTTGGATACAATATCGAGTAACTCGAATAAATTTAAATATTTCGAACAATTTTTTTCTAGGTAATGGAATGAAAGTTATGTTATGCATATTTTAAATTATTTAATAGAACATTTTAATTATTAATATTCTAATCATAGTCAGTTATTAGCATTGTGTTTTTTTAGTAAATTATCAATTCTTAGACATATCCAATTATTCCAATCTAATTAATAAGTAATTGTTTATATCATGTGTGTAGATGTGGCTACTTTGGTATTTTTTGACATATCCAATGATTTCGAGCTAATTAATTTTTTTTCGAAACGATTGAATATATTTTTTGAGCAAACAATATTTGTTAAAATTACTATGCAAAACAATTATATATATAAAGGTTTAAACAGAAATATGATCCTATGTAAATATAATGAAATAAAGACTCATTTTAGGTTTTGTAAGCATTTGTATATATTTTCTTCAGATCCAAATTTTTAACGAAATTGTCTCAGTTCTTTTTTACTTACAATCTACTACTCCTGTGTTTTAATGTAAATAGTTTTAGTTGAATGCACAAATATTAAGAAAGTTATTTTTTTGTTTGTAAAAAGTTGTATTTGAAAAATAAATTAGGTGTATTTATTTGATGTATTTAAACCAACAATAAATATATATATATATATATTATTTGATTGATTACATTATATCCAATAAAATTACCTAATATAATAAAAATTATTAATATATTGAAATAAACAAATTATATTTAAACAGAGGGAGTATAAATATTTGTTAAAATATCTCAGGCCCACCAATCAGTTTAATATCAACCGACTAAAAATTGATCTGTCTTTTAAGTTTCCAAAAACTCTTGATCTAAAAAACTCAGTTTATCTCATTATCGGTGTTTTGAAACCCGACCCAGACCCACGGTTGAACCGGTAAACCCGATGATCCATGATATATCTGGTTCAGATTTAATAAAAAGCCAAAATTTAAAAACCAATAAAACCCGCTAAAAACTGCTAAAACCTAAAACACGGTTACCGGTTGAACCACTGGTTGAACCAATAGACAATTTTACTTTTTCGGTTTTTAATTACTTTTAAAAATATTTTTTTAAATCTATTCTGTATAATTTTTAATTAATAAATTAGGTTTTTTAGTTTTTTTATTGACAATTTATTAATAATGTTTTACTTTTGGTAGATTTTGGATTTGAAGTTTAATTTTATTATTCACATTAGACATATATATATATATATATATATATATATATAAATTTTTAAGTCTTGATACTTTTTGTTAAATTTCATAAATCTTAACTTGTTACAATTTTTAAAAAATAATCTAAACTATTTTTGATATTTTTATGTCAAATAAAAAAAAGAAACTAAAGTTAAATATTTTCTAAATGGTTTTTAAACAGAAAATATATACATATCTAAAATATTATTTTATGTTTTATAAAATATTAGAAAATACTTAATTTACGTTTCTATATATTTATTTTCATAGCTAATATATCACTATATAATAAAATTTATCTATTTATTTACTTGTGGTTCACCCGCGTTCAATCCGATGACCCGGGAACCTGGAAAGTCATCCGATTTAGTGTCCGGATTGGGTTTAAAAACATTGGTTTTAGGTGAATCGATAGTATTTAATGAAACTTATAATTTTATATACATTTTCTAATTTTGTAAGTTTTATACATAATTTTTATTTAATTTGTATATCTAATTTATTTTTTTATTAGTAACTACCATGTAATATAAGAATAGAAAAATATATTCTTAAAAATGTTAAATTATGCTTCCATAGTTTCAGCTTATCAAATTGTATATGAATGATGTCTATATACTACAAATACGTATAGTTTTTAATCATGTATAATAATTTTATAATAATGCAAAAATATTCATCTACATTTAGTGAACCGAAATATATTAAACTAATTTTTTTTGTGCATGGTACATTAATATATCGACAAAAACGTTTCTAACTCGTGAAAATATGACAAAACATTATGTTGATCAATACTAAAGAATCATGGGAGAATATTTTGCATTTAAGTAGGTGATATAGTTAGAATATTTCCTTAAATAAATGATTTTTTATAGAAAATATATAATGGCATGGTATTGTAATTATCCTTGAAAACTAAGGGCAGAATCCTATTAGAGATTCTGCTTTAATAGTATAGATTGGAAATTTTCGATTATGATTTTTCTTCTAAGAAAATTTGATATTTGGTTTTAGAAATGTGTGATGTATAATTTGTGTGTTTTGGCATATGATATTAAATTTTGGATTATGGTCTACTGAAGAAATTATATAAATGCTCATGTATCTTATATCAACTTTTAATCCGATTTATGATTTTTTATTTATGAATTATGAATTATTTGATATAGATATAGGCCCGCCCTGTTCATTTACGTGTCGCGTCTAGGAACTAAAATTATATTTGTTTACGTATCACGCGACCTGCAACTTGTGACCTGCGACTAAACCTGCGACCCCCAACTAAAATTATGTTCGTTTATGTGTCGCGTGACATGTGACCAGTCGTACAATCAAAATTTTCTTAACTTTTAGTCTATGTTTTTCGGGTGACTTGAATCAGACCTTCGAGTGGTCGTGCGATCAATCGCGCGACATCAAAATGAACAACTATCCATGATTTGCGACAAATTGCAGGTTGCATATTACGCGACATCAAAAAGAACAACAGCCTACAACTTGCGACTGGTCGCATGTCGTAAGTCGCGCGATAGCCAAAGGAACATGGTTATAATTGTTGGTGGATCCTAAGAACGAAAACAGTGGAAGTTTCATCTCTTTTTCAATATTTACAGAACTATGTTGATTTGTTTGGCTTATACTAACCATGTATCCACAGAACCACTACATAGATATCTGTTCTGTGGTTGAGAATTTTGCGTCTATTACTCCATTTAAATGACAAATAGTATGTATTAGTGATATTAGTGAGTATAATTAATTAAATTTATAATTAACATAATAAATTTCAATCATATTCTTTATAACCATCTCTACAATTTTAGATTGGTTCTTTAAAATTTTTATATAAAGAAGACGATACCCAATTCCATAAATCTTGTTTCACATCCTTTATATGTTGACGTGCATGACCTAAACAGGTGGGTCATTCCATTTATTAAATGTGATTTTTGGGAGTATGTGAGTTTTGATTTTTTTCTGGGAGCTAAATGATTTACAGTGAATGATTGGTTACGAAGTCCACAAGGGTTTGTAACTTGGTGACATTGTATTCCACAAATGTATCCTGACCTTGTATCCTCTCTGGGTGTGACTGTATAGCACTTCTGGCGCAAAGCATAATGGTGAAAACATTATTACTCCAAGTTACTCCTAAAAATTACCAATCAAGTGGAAAGACATTTCCTCCCATTTACTTTTATTACTGTTTCAAAAGTGAAAAACACACACTCAACGTTTCGCCAGACATAGTGAGCGCAACAACATTTTTTTTCTTTTTCCTCTCTGTTCCATTTATTCTTTTCTGCTCATTTCCACTTTTTATATTACTCCCATTTATGCCAGAAATTACCAATCAGAGCCTCTGTGTTATGAATTATGGTAATGACCTATTGTTATTTAATATTTTGTGATAGGAAACAAATACTAAGATTAATTAATAAAGTAACTAATGAATTCTATAACTAACAATCCCATATTAAACTATTAGTGAGTGCGTCGACATTGACTACCTATATAAACATACGCACATGAACCTCGTCCAAACTCCAATCTAATAATCGACCGTAAAGGCAAACCCCATCACAAGTAATCTCTCTCATCTCTCTCATCTTCTCTATTTAGATACGCGAGGGCTCTTTCAATACAGAGATTTAAATGACATTATCTACAAATATATATGTGCATGTTCTTCACATTCATATATATGAAACATATGTATATTATGTTTAATACATGTGCATGTAAATATATATATAGTGCTATAGTAACATGTTTGTAAAAACTAAAAAGTGTATATATGTTTATACACACTACGCACCCTATATAGCATCATATGATTTTTTTTTGAACAAGGCATCATACGATTGTTTGAATGAAATTCTGAACTGAGTGAGTATATCTATATGGACGTGTACGTATACACAGGATCATAGTCGTTATGTGGAAGTTAAAAATAGGAGAGGGAAATGGGAAAGACCCTTACTTGACCAGCACCAACAACTTTGTTGGACGTCAAACATGGGAGTTCGATCCCAAAGCCGGCACACCGGAGGAACGAGCCGCCGTGGAAGAAGCTCGGCGGAATTTCTTGGTCAACCGCTCTCGTGTTAAAGGCTGCAGTGATCTCTTCTGGCGAATGCAAGTAAGTTTATACTTTTCTCAACTTTATAATTATATGTTTACCATGAAAAAAAGGTACTCCGAAATCTTAATAGGTTGTAATACATATCGACATAACTTTTTTTTTTTAATTATTTTTTTTCTTTATTCTTCCCCAAGTGGAATACTGTTTTGAATACAAAGTTGAAACAGCTTAATAAACGAGAAGACAAAATGAAAGGAGGCTATGAAATATTAAGAAACACATGTGAAGCAGAGATGATAAACTTGGCGCTGATGATAATCCATAGTGCTAACGGTCGAAATGGTGAAACCAGAGATAAAGATATGTTGCCGGACGTGTTGAAGACTGCTGCAAAATCCGAACTATAGAGGAGCTCTTTAACCGATCCAATCCAAGCAACTTTGCTTTCATAAGAACCTTAACCTCTCTGACCAGAGTAAAAGATGGCTTACTTGTTGATGTATGCAATCTGAGATTCCTCTCTCTCCACAGCAGATATAATATAGCTTGAACAAGGAGGCAACATATATCTTTGAGCTGAGGATTACCTGCTGCAGAAGGTAACCAAGCTATAATGGCCTCGAAACCAGATGGAGGAGAAAAAACCGGAGCTGTGAAGAATGTAGTCCAGACTTCTTGGGAATAAGGACAAGCAAAGAAGATGTGATCACGGCTCTCATCTGAGACATCACAAAGCAGACATGTTGGAGAAATATTCAAACCCCACTGCTGCAACCTATCTTTCGTTGGTAATCTGTTGAGGATCGCCACCCATGACAAGAAAGCATGTTTAGGGATTCTGGTTTTAAACCAAATTGTCTTGTGCCAAAGAACATACACAGCTGCTGGATAAAGAGTTTCCCAAGTTTTCGAGGCGACAAATTGACCAGGCTCCGAGGCTGGGCTATTTCGCCAGAGGAAAACGTCAGGAACATCCGGTAGCAGAGCTGGTGGAGGAACGGGCAGAGAGGCTCGAATGAGCTGAGTAATCCTATGTCATCCCCTCGGTAAGAGCCAAGAATCACCCGAAATAGCTTCTGAAACACGAGCTGTAATTGAAATGCCTAAGACACGCGGACCGTTGGCTCCCGAAAGATGAATCAGTGGACCCAAACCGGACCAATTGTCATGCCAGAATAAAGCTTGAGAGCCTGACTGAATCTGACAAAAGACAAAGGGACGAGCAATAGACCTCAACTTCATCAACTGTCTCCAATTTGACGAACCCGAATGGTCATAGTTTGCTGTCCAAAAATCCCCATCCGCTATAATGTGCTCCTTGATCCAAGCTACCCAGAGAGATCCAGTTACTGCAAATAGTAACCAGATAAGCTTCAAACCGAAAACCACATTAGAAGCTTCCAATCTTCGCAGACCGAGACCACCCGCGGATTTAGGGGTGCAGACGGACTCCCATGAAACTTTTGCTCCTCTAGCTGAGTCTGGACCTCCACTCCAAAGAAAAGCATTGCACAACCTCTCTATAGCATTAATGCATCCCTTAGGAAGCTGATAAATTGATGCCCAGAAATTAAACATGCCATATAACACCGATTGAAGCAGCGTTAATCTTCCTGCAAAGGATAGGTTTCGTATAGTCCAAGAAGTTATCTTTTTCCTCACCCTGTCGACCAATGGTTGATAGTCTGCCTTTCCAAGCCTATTGGGCATCAACGGAACACCCAAATACCGGACATGTAGATTTCCCGGGGAAACACCAAATCTTTCAGCTATCTCCTTAGTAACCTGGTGATTCCTACCATCACGAAATAGACCAGTCTTTAAGTTTAAACCAAGCCCAGATCCCATATAAAACGAGTTGAGGACACTGATAATAGCGGCTACTGAGTCTGCATTGCCATCAAAGAATATAAGTATGTCGTCCGCAAAACAAAGATGAGTAATCAAGGGATACCGGCACTTACGATGCGGATTGAAAAGACGACTCTGAGCAGCAGTGTCCAGGTTCTTGGACAAAATATCCATTGCTATAACAAAGAGGGAGGACGAGATAGGGTCACCTTGACGAAGACCCTTTTTCCCGGGGAAAAACCCAACAAGCTCCCCATTGAAAGCGACAGAATAGTGTGGCGAGGTAATACAGGCTTGAATCCACCCAATGAACACTTCCGGCAGGTTAAAGGCCTTCAAGACATTCAGGAGGAACGACCAATCGACATTATCATAGGCTTTTGTAATATCTATCTGCAGACAGCCTCTAGTAGTGTTCCCCGGAGTGTTGAAATCCGAGACCAGCTCTGAAGCTAATAGGACATTTTCACACAACAGTCTTCCTTTGATGAACCCGACCTGATTACGTTGAACTACAAGAGGAGTGAGCTTTTTGAGGCGAACACCAATAATTTTCGCAATAACCTTGTACACTGTGTTGCACAAAAAAATGGGGCGGAAATCTGAGAGGTTGGCTGCACCTGTTACCTTCGGTAGAAGAGCAATGACAGTTGCGTTGACCTGCCTGGACAAGCAAGGATTAACGAAAAAGTCACGAACCGCTGAGACTAGATCACCGCCCACCAAGTCCCAAGAAGAAACAAAGAACTCCACAGAAAAACCATCAGGGTCAGGAGCTTTGTTTTTTGGAAGAGCAAAAATTGTTTCTCTGATTTATGTCTCAGTCGGAAGAGACACCAGCTGCGCAGCGAGCAAGTCAGGACAACGAAAGGGATGAATGTCTCTGATTTCTTCTACTGAGAATGGTGTAATAGAGTCGTTTGCTATGCCAAGGAGAGCTTCATAGAAGTGAGAGGTCATAGCTTTCAAGGTGACAGAGTCGTAGATCTTGTTACCCATTGGATCCAACAAATAATGGATGACATTTTTGGATAAATTAGCCCTGACCGCCTTGTGGAACACTCCCGTATTTGAATCACCAACAGTGAGCCATCTTACTCGAGATTTCTGGTGCAAGAAAGACTCTTCAGCAGCAGCGAAGAACATCCAAGATTTCCTAGCTTCTGCCTCCTCTTCGAATAACTGCTGTGATGGATCAGTTAAAGCTCTTACTTGGATCTGATCCAAAGTCTGACGAGCTTCTTTTGATCTGAGTTGGATGTTGCTGAAACTGCTGCGATTGAGCGCTTTGCAACAACTCTTGGCAGCACGAAGCTTCTGGTATAGAGCACTCATGGGAGAACTGATAGGAATTGCAACCGTCCACGCCTCTTTCAATAACCGCTAAAACTCCGGGTGCGTTGAAAACATATCAAAATACACAAACCGACACTTTCTCGGAGATAGCTGATTTGCTAAGTGGATGAGGCATGGTGTATGATCAGACGAGCCGGGGGAGTCAAAGAAAGCATAGGAATCGGGATACGTTTCCACCCAGGCCTCATTCACTAATGCTCTATCTAACTTCCTGGACTTCGGATTCGTGACGCTCTTATTGTACCACGTGAACAAACAACCTCTGTAAGCTAGATCAAAAATCCCAGTCTCCTCCAAACAGTCTGAAAAATCTTGAATTCCTTGCTCACATAACTCTGTTGGAGTACTAGAGAAAACCTCATCAGCAGATAATACCTGATTGAAATCACCGAGAAGAATCCAAGGAGAATTACTGAGTGTTCTAGTTTGAGCCAATTCTTTTATCTTCTCCCATAACTCGAGTCTTTCTTCTCTGAGATTACGAGCATATATGAAAGCTACCGTATAAGACTGTCTGGTTTGAGGATTGAAGACACCACATAAGACCAGTTGAGGAGAAGAGAAAAATATTATAACTGATAAAATAGGATCCCACAACACCACAATGCGACCGTTATCAGCTTCAGGAGAATGATTCCCTTCAAAACGCCATCCGGGAACCACTGAATTCATAACGCCAAGTAGATTTTCCTGCTGCACATGTGTTTCCAAAAAACCACCTAAAAGAGGTTGGTTACGCCGAATCCAATCAATAACTGAAGATTGTCTGTCTCTTCCGTTTAATCCCCGAACATTTCAAAAAAAACTCTTCATTTAGAGTTCAAAAGGGGCAGTGCTGGGCACTAAGCTTCCTTAGAATGAGCAGGGCGCGAACGCCTTTGCCCACCGAAAGCTGATCCAAAATTGCTTGCTTTACGCTTAGAAACAGAAGCAGAAGAAGTAGAACGGTCGTCATTTTCAGAACAACTTGACAGCGCATACATTTCCTGTCGGATCTTTCTTCTTTGGTGCTTCCTAGAATTGGCAGTAGAAGTACCAGGAGCCTTGGAATCAATTGCATCTAGCCTTTTCCGAAGAATGCACTGAGCAGCTGAGATTAACTCCTCTTCCTCCGCGAGCTTAGTGTTGGAGATTGTACCATTCCCGGAAGCTTGAGGAGAGATGTCCTTACCTTTTGCAACCTCTGGTTTTTTCCCCACTTCTTTCCAACCAGAAGAAGACCCATCCACCTCCAAGGACAAAATAAGAGGTAAACTTTTAGTTCTTCCAATCGTCCGCCTACCTTGGGAGCTAAGTTCCGGAGACGTGAGAGCTGGTCCTGGAGGCTTTGGGATAGGAGGTAGCAAAGGAGCTTCAGACTAGAGAGAGTGAGCGACTTTGGGAGAAGAAGGGACTAACGCAGGCTCAGGCTCTAACACCGGTGCTGGAGCATGAGTTATTACACCAGTGAAAGCTGGGAAGTCGGTTGTCTCCTGAACAGTCTTCTTTAAAGGTTGTAGACATCTCAAACGAAGGTGACCGTATTCTCCACAAGCTCCACACTTAGGAGGGATCTTTTGAAATTCAACCGGAAGCGTCACTGAGTTCCCTAATTTGACTATCGATATAATTTTCTTACCTACCTTTTCGTCACAATCACTTATTCACCTTTGTCCAAATTTTTTTCTTTCCTTTTTTGGGTTTGAGGCACCACCACATCCACATGATCATAGAGAATGTGGATTTGTGTCTCAAATAGAATTATTTTCA
Source organism: Raphanus sativus (assembly GCF_000801105.2). Lineage (NCBI taxonomy): Eukaryota > Viridiplantae > Streptophyta > Magnoliopsida > Brassicales > Brassicaceae > Raphanus > Raphanus sativus. The sequence continues at coordinate 14,492,689 of NC_079517.1, forward strand.
AAGTCACCCGATGCATCGTAGTATTGCACATAAAAGGAAACATTATTTTTGACAAAGAAAAGGAAACTATTTTTCTTATAATGTCACTACTAGATTTTGATCCACGTTTCAAAAGCACGGATTCTCCATTAGATTATAAACAAAGTTTGTGAATTAGTATTTGGAATTGGTGTACATTATTATGTTATAAAATCATTACATTGAAGGACATTTGTTTAAAATTATATAATTTACGAATTAGTTTATATAAGATTATGTATGTACACTCTTATATAATTCTTTTTAAGTTTGAACATTTTATCGAACCCGAAAAACCTAACCAAATTCAACCCAAAAATATAGATGTGGTTTGGTCCGGGTCAATGCCAAAGTACATATTTTATTTCTTTTTTTCAACCTGTGGTTTCTGTTTGACTTGAGGTCCTACCCGGCACCCGATCAGTATCCAAAGTATGTGTATATTTGGTATTTCATATATATTTTTGATATCTGAAATGTGTTTTTGTTATTATGAATATTTTTGTAATTTTCAAATTCAGGTTTCCGATTATAGTTTCAAGTTTCAGGTAATTTTTTTTATAAAAAATAAAATAAAATATTGGGTATTAGGATTTTTTTTGGGTATTTTCAGTTCATCAAGTCAGATTTATGGTAACGTTTTGGGTTATTTTGAGTATTTGAATATTTTTCAGGTATTTGTTTGTGTTTTGTGTATTTTTATGTTTTAATATTTTAGGTTTTTAGGTATTTCGAGTCCTAAAATAACCAAATCAATTTGGGCTGTTACATACCAAAAAATTATTTATTTTACAGGTATTTGATTATGGATCCGGATCCGAAAATAGTTAACCCGAATCTATACCAGAAATTTTTAAATACTTAATTATGTCTAAATGGTTAGAATCCGAAAAACCTAAATCCAAAAGGAACATATCTGTACCCAACCAGAAGACCCGATGCCAGGACCTACTTTCCCATATTATATTTATGTGCATTTTATAAGATTATAATTGTTGAACTCGTGAGACTTAATACTTACTAAGTAGATTTTGGTTAATTTAATAGTATAGATTTATAAGGTATTTTAATAGTTTTTAAGCCTATATTTAATAAAAATTATTTTAAACACTTTTATAAAACAATTTAGCGCAAAATATATAAAGTTTTCTTTTAGATATGGTTTGCTAGTGTTTGTATTAAATATGGAACTATACAGTGTAAGATGACAAAGTTCATAAATAGCATATCTACATTGTACTCTTTTTGTTAAAAATATTTTGTAACAATATATACTATATCTTGGTTTTTAAAAATAATGTGAAAATATAAGAATATTCAATTTTTATATTTTTTAAAATTTAGTTTCCTTTAAAAATAACTCATATAGAAAGGAACCGACCCGAATACCCAAAACCTATTCATTCGTTGTATTTTGTGATACTTTATAAGAATTACATTTGTTAAATTGATATGGTTTAAGATTTACTTGGTAGATTCTTTAAGCTAATTCAATGGAACATATGTGTAGGGTTTTTAATAGTTTTTAAAGTTTCTTAATTTTTTATTATAATACTTTTTATAAAAATTAAGTTAACGTAATATATAGGACAATTCTCTCGAATTAGGAGTGGGCAAAAAAAACAAACCGAACCGAGTCCAACCGAACCAAACCGAGTCAAAACCGAACCAAACTAGTTATGGTTTACTTCGGTTAAAAAAATTCTAGAACCAAATTAATCAAACCAAACCGAGCCTAAACCGAATCCATAAAATAACTGAAGTGCCACTTCTATTGCCTATAGTATTTATATTAGGTTCAAAGATAATAATCTAAAATAAGTAGATTACATTTTAATTTTTGGTTTTATGTCTGGTTTTACGTTTAAACACAAAAAAATTATTGATTTAGTTCTATATTAGATTTAGTTCACATAATTTATTTTTTATTTTCACCAACATGATGATTTCACGACCATGCGTTGATGTTTCAAAACATGATTTCTCTTAAAAGATCTAAACTAAGAAAATTTGATTAAACCGAACCGAAACACAAACCAAAGCGAAACCGAACCGAACCAAACTAAGTATGGTTTACTTCAACTTAAAAATTTCTAGAACCGATAAACCAAACCGAACCGAACCCGAACCGGACCGATAAAATAACTGAAGTGCCCATCCCTATCTCGAATAGCCTTTTTAAAATTTTTGTCACAAAATAGACCTAAAAAATAAAATATTAAAATAACATGACAAAATAACCATTTTTTATTTTGAAAATTTTGATTTTGATTTTTTATTTTTTGAAATTTGAAACCCGCCCTTAAACTTACCCCTTAACTCTAAACCTTAAATCTTAGATTTGTTAACATAAATGTTATAAATGCATATTTACCCTAAAATAAAATCTGTTTTGGTCAATTTCCTCTTTGGAAGACCATTTTGTGAAAATAAACTAAAAATTGCTATCTAAGGGAACTTCTCTAATATATATATATATATATATATATATATATATATATATATATTGTTTAACATATGATTTACAAAAATGTTTATATCAAATTTGATTTTTTAAATAATTAAAACTATATAATGTAAGATGACATAGTAAAATATGTTCAATGATATAATGCTAACTAGATTTTGACCCGCGCTTTTGAAGCGCGGAATATTTTACGATGAAAAATTTCACTAATAATTTAACAAATATTTTGGTAATTTTTAAAGAGTATGTATTTAAAATATTTTTGCATTTAAATCAGTATTTTTAAATTCAACCCGATTGTGATTATACCGGTTAATTCGGAGATCTGACAATTCAATTTATGTTTCTAAAATATTCATATTAAAAAATCACTAAAACCCGAGACTAACCGATTGAACTGATGGATGACCGATATATAATCTAATTGGATTTAAATTGTAATAGTTTCATAATTTGTAATCTTATAATCGAAATTTTAAAGTTTACTATTTTGTAATTTATGAAATTATGACGTTCCTACAAAAATTTAAAGAGAAAATGATAGATATAAAATAATTAAGATTAATTATTGTATTATTTGGAAAATTGATAGTAGTATAAAAAATATATTGTTTGGAAACATTGATAGTAGTATAAAAAAATAAGTATATTGTTTGGAAATGTTGATAGTAGTATAAAGAAATAAGTATATTGTTTGGGAACATGGATAGTAGTATAAAGAAAGGAACATTAGTGATTTAATATATGTTTAACTATAAAGTATAAAGATGTATTTAATTTAAAAACTTACAAAACAAATGTTAGATCCAACAGAATGTTTTTGTTTTAATAAGATAGATTCATTTTAATTATTGATAGTAGATTTTGAGTAAGAAATATAGTGTATAACATAATTGATTAGCAATTACTATGATGAGAAAGAAAATTGATTTTCAGAAGAACTGTATCACATAAAATGGAAAGTACAATAAATACTATCGACGGATGCATAGTTAATTCTCTCTACCTTTGGTAACAACATTAATTATTACTATTGTATTGTTAGAGAAGGAGTAATAATCGAGGTAATACTGTTTCAAACATATAAATATGACCAATAAATTTAAGTCTAATGAAAAAGTCCAAACAATTTTATAAGCAGATTTATTAAAACTCATTTTTAATAGTATAGATAATATTATTTGAGAAGTCAGTTTACTATGTGGCGCTCTCACATTAATTTTAAGAATGGTTAATTAATAAATTATAAATATTATTCATATATGCCAATATTAAGAGTTTTTGTTATATTTCCTTTTTTCTTAACATATTTTCAATTTTAATTTCGTTTTTATTATTTTATCACAAATCATATAAATATAAAAAATGAAAATATCTTTAAAATTTTTAATTACAGACTATATATTACGTGAATTCAAAAATAAAATTTCACAAAAAATATTATATATATATATATATATATACAAATGAGCTAATTTCACGTGAAATATAATTAATATATTAAATGATCATGAAATTGATCATTGATCATTAAACATATCAAACTGATCTAAATTCTAATACTCCAAATCAGAAGTTTAATTGAGTCAATACTATAGTATTGTTTTATTTTTAGTTGTTATACATGTAAACTACAAAATGACTTAAAATCTATATATAAGAACATAAAATTAACTTAATTTTATAAATATTCAGATCCATATATTTTTAAAACTTATTGGTTATCAGTTGTACAACCTCAAACCAAGAAACACTTCAATTTTTATATTTGTTTTCTAAATTAAATATATAAAATTATATATTATATATAAATTTATAAATATATATATGTAAAAGAATTTTAACTAAATACAATTAACAAAATTATTCAAATATAAAAACAAGAAATTATGATTTAGTTCAGAATGAAAATATAAATTTTAGTTTACGTACAATAACTAAACCTATCCAACTTTTAAAACCATTGTCATATTTTTAATTAAGATAATAACATTAAATAATCAAAATATATTTTTACTTATTTTCCTACATGTATATTATAAACCAATTTAATTATAAAACTAAAATATTTTTTTTTAAAAAGTATTATAATTTATTTATATTATAAATGCTTATCCGTGCATGAGCACATGAGAATCACCTAGTATATAAAAATGTACAATATTCAACCAATTTGTTCTGTTGTTTTGTTACCGATTATTTTTTGAAAATACCCAAAATAGCACTAAAAATGTTTTTTTTTTGTCACAAATATAGATTCGAAGAATTAAAATGGCCAAAATATCTCATTAAAGAGGTAAATATAGACTTATATCTTTTGGATTAACTAATTTATGTCTTAGGGTATAGAGTTAAAGAGTGGAGATTTGAGATTAGGTCTAAAATTTTATAAAATATAAAATAAATATTAAAATTTGAAATAATATTTTTAAAATAGTTTGAAAAAGTATTTTTCGAATTTCAAAAGAAAATTTGAAAGAAGAAAATTCAGGAAAAAAAGTTTCAAAAAAAGGATTTATAAAAGATTTCGAATTTGAAAATATATAATCTGAAAGTATAATTTTTTTTTATTTTTCTATTTTTTATATATTTATTTGTATTTATATATCTAAGATAGAGATGTCTTTTTACTTTTTAAATTAAACATGTTGATCATTTTCCTCTCTAAAACTTTATATCTTGGAGAATTGCCCTTTGGAAAATGCTCCCTACTTATTATAGCTTTGGTCTAATGGAAAAAAAGCCAGTGACAGTGGGCCAATATTGCTATTTCTTATACCGTGTTTAGGCCCTAAAAGATAATGGGCCAAGTTGCCATTACTCATACCGTGTTTGAGTTGATTGAACTCACAGTTTTTGAAAGAGGCGAGATTCGAGCAAGTGATCCCGCCGGTGAAGATCGACGGCGACGAAGCCATAACTCACGAGAAAGCAACGGATGCGTTACGTAGAGGACTCTCGTTCTTCTCGGCTCTGCAAGCCTCCGACGGTCACTGGCCTGGAGAAATCACCGGACCTCTCTTCTTCCTCCCTCCGCTGGTATGTTTCTTCTCTGTTCCTTCCTCCTTTCGATTCCTACCGATTATGTCTATCGGCGAACAAATATTAGGGCTAGAATTAGGGTTCTCTATTGGATACAAAAGAGGAATCGATTGAAACGGAGGAAATTATCCTGCTGCAGGTGTTTTGTTTGTATATCACAGGACACCTCGAGAAGGTATTCGATGAAGAGCATCGCAAGGAGATGCTTCGTCATGTCTATTGTCATCAGGTAAGGTACTTTCACTAAGCAGCGGTTTGGATTAGTGATCATCTTCCACAGGAGCTAATGTTGATAATTTGTTGCTTCTCAGAACGAAGATGGTGGATGGGGATTACATATTGAGAGCAAGAGCATTATGTTCTGCACCGCGCTGAATTACATTTGCTTGCGTATTCTTGGAGAAGGTCCCAATGGAGGAGGAGATAACGCGTGTAAACGGGCAAGACAATGGATTCTTGACCGTGGTGGTGTCACTTATATTCCTTCTTGGGGAAAGATATGGCTATCGGTAAAATCTTGTACACCATATGCCCGAGAGATGTTGCAGGGTTTGATTTTTTTTTTATTTTGGTATATGTAGATTCTTGGAATCTATGACTGGTCTGGAACCAATCCGATGCCTCCTGAGATATGGTTGCTACCTTCGTTTCTTCCCATACACTTAGGTTTGTTTTCTATTTTCAAAATTTTAGTAATTTATCAGCTTAAAATCCATTTTTTTTTAAATGTTTGTGTTGATGTCGCAAAATATAATACAGCGAAAACTTTGTGCTATTGCCGGATGGTTTACATGCCAATGTCGTATCTATATGGAAAGAGGTTTGTTGGTCCAATAACACCTCTTATTCAACAACTGCGTGATGAACTCCTTTTGCAACCTTACGAAACTATCAACTGGAACAAAACCCGGCGTCTATACGCACAGGTATGCTTGACCGTTTTTAATCTTCAATTTTTTTTTTTATGTCATTGTTAACATAAACATTTTTATTCCTTCTTCTCGCAGGAGGACATGTATTTTCCCCATCCTTTGGTTCAAGATTTGGTTTGGGACGCTCTTTACGTCTTTGTGGAGCCGTTCCTTACCCGTTGGCCGTTAAACAAACTTGTGAGGGAAAAAGCTTGCCGGCTGGCTATGAAACACATACATTACGAAGATGAGAATAGCCGTTATATCACCATCGGATGTGTTGAGAAGGTAAATTAGTGAATGACCCCTTCTACAAATCAGGCATATCACTCTCTTAATAACGTATGAATGGATACTAAGTTGAACCTTTTTTTATTTTATTTTGTAGGTATTGTGCATGCTTGCATGTTGGATTGATGACCCTGATGGAGACTACTTTAAGAAGCATCTTGCTAGAATTCCGGATTACATGTGGGTCGCTGAAGACGGAATGAAAATGCAGGTGACTAAAGGAGTGAAAATCAGATTCTTTTTGTATATTCTGTCTAGCAATAGAAATGTCTTTGACATTATAAATTTATGCAGAGCTTTGGAAGTCAACTTTGGGATACAGGGTTTGCGGTTCAAGCTATACTTGCGAGTGATCTTTTTGATGAAACTGGCAATGTACTGAAGAAAGGACATGATTATATTAAGAAATCTCAGGTTTAATAATTATAATTAGTGTAGCTCGAATTTCTATAAATAAGAGTTGAATGTGTTTTTCTAAATCAGAGAATTTATACAGGTTAGAGAAAACCCGTGTGGTGACTTTAAGAGCATGTACCGCCACATATCCAAAGGAGCATGGACTTTATCTGATCGAGATCATGGATGGCAAGTTTCAGATTGTACGGCTGAAGCTTTAAAGGTAACCAATCCAGTCACTGATGCATAACAAGTTTTACTGGGCTTCCAAGAGAGTTATGCCTCAAAGTACTTCTTTGGTTTTGTAGTGCTGCCTGCTGCTCTCCACCGTGCCATCTGAGGTTGTTGGCCAGCAAATAGATCCCGAGCAGATATATGATTCTGTTAATCTCTTGCTATCTTTTCAGGTAAGTTTACATCTGTAAGACTAATGTCCTAAAAGATTACTGGCTCTTATTAAGTTTGCAGCTAAGACTTCATTTAAATTTAGAGTGAGAAAGGAGGTGTGACTGCATGGGAACCTATCCGTGCATATGAATGGATTGAAGTAAGAGCTTGAAACACACAAGGGTGTTTGAAACTTTTTTTTTGGGAATTTGGAAATTAAACCTTTGTAAATGGTGTTTCAGTTTCTCAACCCCACAGAATTTCTTGCTAATCTCGTGGCCGAGCGTGAGTATGTGGAGTGCACCTCGTCTGTTATACAAGCTTTGGTTATTTTCCAGCAACTCTATCCAGACCACAGGACAAAAGAGATAAGCAGGTCCATCGAGAAAGCGGTGCAATTCCTAGAAAACGAACAAAAGCCAGATGGTTCATGGTATGTTACTTTAAAAACAATTCGTAAATGGTAAAGAATTATGGTTCAAGAGAACCCTAACCTAATATTGTATTCATGATATAGGTATGGGAATTGGGGTGTTTGTTTCATTTACGCCACATGGTTTGCACTAGGCGGCCTAGCAGCTGCTGGTAAAACATATGAAAATAGTCTTGCTATGCGTAAAGGTGTTGAGTTCTTACTCAGGACACAAAAAGATGATGGAGGTTGGGGTGAAAGCTATCTGTCATGTCCTGAAGAGGTACTTTGTACTTGCATGAATTTCACGTTAGTTATCGTACAAGGGCTGATCGTTTTAACATGTGTGTGTGTGTGATAGAGATACATACCATCAGAAGGGAAACAAACCAACCTTGTGCAAACAGCTTGGGCAATGCTGGCTCTCATTCACGCTGGACAGGTTCAAAATATTTCATTTTGTATTTAAAAAATTTCATATCAATAACTTTCCTCTATTTACTAGGCCGAGAGAGATCCAATACCTCTTCACCGTGCCGCAAAGCTTATCATCAATTCGCAAATGGAAGATGGAGATTTCCCTCAACAGGTTAGACCATCCTCTTTGGATTCAAATGATCTATGTTTATAGATTTGGAATAATTTTATGGTTATGGCATTTTGCAGGAGATAGTAGGAGTGTTCATGAAGAATTGCTTGATACACTATGCTACCTACAGAAACACTTTCCCATTATGGGCACTTGCTGAGTATCGTAAAGCTGCGTTTCTTAACTCATCAACCACATCTACAGCTTCCTAAATAAATGTTCACATGATATTTAAGACAAAACAAAAGGGGTATTCAGATGTATGTTAAGTATCCACTCAAAAAGTATCCATTTGAACAAAATAACAAATTGTAACACTACAAATGTTAAAGTATTCAGATGCATGTTTATGAAAAAAAGTAAACAAAAAAATATTTTGTGAAATAGTTAATTTTTTTTTCTTCAAGAGAGAAAATTGTATTAAGACATCCAAAAGGATGGAGAATAACAACCTACTGCTGAGCATATATAACTTACTGCTGAGCATATACAAAAAGAGCAGATTCATCCCAAAAAATCTAAACAAAGAACACCTAAAATCACTAACCAAAAAATCACCACCTGATCACTACAGATTACTACAACAAATAGACTTAGCCTTTATCAGCCAACAAGAGATTGCCCAACCAATCCGGCGCACCCCCAGAGACATACGATTGTCCCCATTGTGGTTGATGGGCACTCTTTGCTATTGCAAAGGCACTTCTATTTGAGGAACGAGATTCAATCACACACTTCCAACCTCTAAAAGAATCCAACAGAGGTTTAACCGAATGGTACATTGATAGGAAGGAAGGCCAAGCTCTTGGACGTTGTAATGCTTTCAGTAAAGTCGCATCCTCCCCTGCAAAAATAACCTTGCCAATGCCATGTGAAACCATCAATTCAAGGGACCAGTAAAGAACCAGTCGCTGCACTTCCTGCAGATCACTAACATTCACAAATGTTCTTCTACTATGCAGCAGCGAATCACCCTTGTAGTTTCTCACAATCCAGGCCGCACCAAGCCTTTTGCTCTGTTGAGACCAAGAATATCCATAATTGCATTTCAACCAAAACCTCTCCGGTTTACTCCACGATTTAACCTGAGGTCTAGCAGGTTGAGTCTCTCGTTTATCTCCCTCTTGGTCTAGCTTTTGCGCTTCCTCCCATACTGCAGCCTCATCATAGGCCTTACCCACGATATCTTCCGCTCTGAATTCTGAACCTTCAAACAAGAATTTGTTTCGATTCTTCCAGAGGAACCAAAGTATCCAAGGATAGCCCTTCCAGATTTCCTTAGGAATTCTTATATTCTTGCTCATTTGGAAAAGATAGTGGAAGTTCACAAAGATGGAATCAGCATGGAAGCCATTCATTGGTGATGGGAAATTGGACAAAGCCCACACTTGTCGAGCCACATCACACGTGAACAGCACATGGTTTGGGGTTTCCAAATATATTCCACAGTGTTGGCAAACCGGGTCAACCTTCATGCCACGATGCTGAAGTTCATTTGCCACCGGTAGGATGCTTGATATAGCTCTCCACATGAACGTTTTGATCTTGGGGGTAGTGAGAGCATTCCAAGCCGCTTCTTTAAGGCCATTGATGGATGGTTGCATCCTGGCTTCCTGAAACTCCTCTGATAACAGGTCCTGCACAGCTAACCAGTTACCCGATCGCACCGTATAAGCACCACTTTTAGTATGTTTCCAACACCAAAAGTCATCAACTGCTACCACCGGTGTCTTCCTTAGGATGATTGCCACATCTGCTGGGAAGAAGTTCTCCTCCAGCAAAGCTTTTTTCCAGGCACCCGTCTCTTGATCGATAAGATCACTAACCTTTAGCTCTAGATCAATGATCAGATTCTTCATCCAGGGGTTCCTTCTTCCACCAAAATCACACCATGGATCTGTCCAAACATTCAAGGATTTACCATTCCCAAGTTCTTTCCTCAGACCTGTCATGAGTAAATCTCTTCCAAACATAAGGCTCCTCCAGCCATAAGACGGTCGCGAGCCCATCTTTGCTTCAAGGAAAGAACTTGAGTCAAAATATCTGCTTTTCAACAGTCTAGCAAGCAAGGAGTTTGGAGATTGCAGAATTCTCCAACATTGCTTCGCCAGTAATGCTTGATTGAAGCATTGCAGATTTTTGAACCCCAGGCCACCTAGTTCACGGGGTAGGCACAGCTTATCCCATCTCATCCAATGGATCTTCCTCTTGTGTTCCACCGTATGCCACCAAAAGTCAGCCATAGCACTGGTGAGATTCGATATGGTTGTTTTTGGCAATTTGAAACAGCTCATTGCGTAGACTGGGAATGCCATAGCTACCGCTTTGAGGAGCACTTCTTGAGGGCCCGAACCCGTTCACTGCTAGGAAACTCATTGGATTCTTCAGTTTCCAATTGATTTTGGAGAAGCACAATCTTTTCCTTGGCATTAAGATTGAAGTTTTTCTTCCACTTACAAAGGTCTTGGCGACATCTTCTGATACGCTTCATCACTTTATCGCCACCATTACTGTAACACCCCCGAACCGTCCTAGACATAAGTCGAACCACCGGCCAACAATCAAACAAGAACATGACCGACGGAGCGACCAACGCCAAGGGTTGGAGATGAAAGGCCATTCGGCCAGCCAACAATCAAACAAGAACATGACTGACCGTCCAACCCAACACCGTGGTCCGGAAGCGCTACGTGACGGGCTAGGGACGATCCGGTCAGAGTCACAAAATTTACTCCACGACTTAGACCAGTTCATCCACTAACTCGTCCCGCTAACTCAAGACATAAGGCTTTGCAACCCGTATCGAGAGTTAACGGTTTCCGTTAGATCGAGGCCTAAGGCTTTTCAACCCGTACAACGACCTAACGTTGTGTTAGACCGGACTAGTCAAATATCAGAGTACTCATGAAGCGCATATAAAACAATTACTTTATTGATTCAATGAAATATTCGTACAGCAAAACAATTCAAGACTGGCGCCCGGCCTAATGCCAAATCGAGTCAACTAAACACAAACCACAAGGTACCATTTACAAAAGGCATGAAAATCTACACCGGCGGTCCTAACGTCCAGCACCAAGCTATCCGATCGTCCTACTAAAGAAACCTGCAAAAAGGACAACGGAGAGGGATGAGTAATCTAATGTTACTCAGTGAGCTATAATCCCCTAGTTAACCATGTATACGCCTGAGTTCAATACTCGTGTAGTGTTAGACATCTAGACTATACAAGCATCATCAATCGGTCGACCAACAATCAGACAAGAACATGATCGGCCAACCAATGATACCACATAGCTGTAATATCCACCACCCTTCACAAGCAATCCTTCAGACACATACATGCCAACATCAGGCCTACACTAAACAATACACAGCAAACAACAATCACAACTACTATCTAATAAACCGGTTACTAAGTTAGACTTGGCCTACTGCCAGGATCTAACTTCAAGTAACAGGAAACCTGCAAGCAAATCAATCAACCACAAGCACAATAATAATCATCACTCGAGACTAACATAAATAAGATAAACAGCGGAATATAATCCACCATTAGCATAATAATAAATATATGCCTCACTATGGCTATACTTAATAACACAACCGTACTTCTCACTTTCTCAACCACGGAACACCTAACTCACAGCCACAAAGGCACGCGAGCTAGAACATCCAATGAAACTGACATGTAACCCCGATAAGGTGTCACACGACGAAGCATGCTTTCTAGCAACCTCTCCGTACAGAGCATGCTTTATGCAACCTCTCTGCCCAGCCGCGTAGGGACATACTCTAGCAACCTTCCTTGCCGCAAACTAACATGTAATACCCACAAAGGATACCACATGACGGAGCATGCTTTCTAGCAACCTCCCCGTACAGAGCATGCTTTATGCAACCTCTCTGCCAAGCCGCGTAGGGACATGCTTACGTAACTTTCCTTGCCGCGTAGCATTGCTGATCAGGCAAGCTATCAACACAACTCAACATCATACCAATAGTACCAGGAGTCCAGCCTATATGACTTAGGACCCCGAGTAGTAACATATAATAAACTAAATAACAATATCAACAATAATCAAATCAACCGGTTAGTCACTCCCTTACCAAGAGATGACTAACCTCAAACAACAATCAAGCAAGCAAGCAATCTAACAACCTAACGATAATATCTAAGCATTCAGCAATCGCTAACTAACCAATCAACCTAACCATTAGCATGCTACTACGATTCTCAAGCAATAACTAGGCATGCTATCAACCAATCAATATCAACTATAAACTAATCAAACCGTTACTTAGTTTAGACCTGGCCTCCTGCCATGATCCAACCTCCAAATAACGGGAACCTGCATGAAAACAGCTTAGCAAACAATTGACTATAACTCACAGTGTTCTTTGCCGATAAGCAGCTGGTTGATCGGAGAGGACTTAGCCAAAACCCAACCTTCACATCTTGAATGGACTGGACTGGACTGATCTTGACTTGGACAGAACCTCTCCTGGTACTGGTCTGGACAGAACTCAACTCGAGCAGAACCTCCCCTAGCTGCTGGACTATTTCTTCGGACTTTTGGCAGAGTATCGAGCTTCGGAACTTCGACTGAACTGAACCACTAGATCTGAACTAACCTTGGACAGCACCTCCACTTGATCACCAGAGAATATGACTGACTTGGACGAATTGATTTGGACAGAGCCTTCCCAAGGCACTCACTCGAAATCAGTAGAGAAACTGATCTCGAAAACTCTCTAAAATGCTCGAAAAAGATCGGAACCTCTTGCTTTCTTTTTCTACTTTCTCTCTCTCTCTCTCTAGCAACGTTTGAGACTGATTTTGAAAGGTCTGGATGAATGAAATGGCAAGGGGTCGTGGGGTATTTATAGTATACACCAACCAGTAAGGTTTCACCACCCAAGTGCCAGTGTGTCGTCTCGCATGCTTCCGGTTGCATGCGTCGCGGCACCTCGTGCTCCACATGGCGGTCAGCATGGATCAAACTCATGCAGGATGACACCTCTCTCCTGCCTGGACGACCAGATGTCTCTCAGGATGGCTGGATCACATGCACGGCGACACACAGTGACCACATGTCGATCTGCATGCTTCGATCGGAGGTTGCGCGGCACCTCGTGCTTCTGTGTGTCAAGCTGCATGTCTTGGCTTCATGCACGGCGACACCTCGAGCTTGCCTTGACACTCAGCTGATTAGGGGATAGACATCACGTCCTGATCACTTGAATTGAGACACCTCGAGCTTCTCGGTTCATTTGTGCGGTTTCGGTCCTTCTGGTGAATTTTCGACCCGCGATCAATCTTGAATATTTTTCCGCTCCTGTTCTGATGCTCTGAATATTATTAATAGACTCCATAAGGATTCTGAACTTGAAGAAAAATATCTCATGAGCCTCCGGCTTCCTCGAAAATCCACGATACCGAAATTAGGGTTTTCGGCCGACTTCGGGTTTTCCCGTCGTGCTTGCTTCCCGTCATGCTTGCTTCCCGTCCTGCTTGATTTCCGTCCTGCTTCCGACTTATAATGTCTCTGAAATAATATTCCGCTCATACGAAGTTTCGGGGAAAACTTAGTGGCTAAGTCACGTCAGGCTTCGAAAACGTCGAGCTTCTATCCCGTCGTGCTTCCAAAAATGTGATGCTTCCAAAACGACCGTCTGATCAATCCAAGTCACTTCTAAAAATGGTAGAGCAGCTTATCTGACTCCTAGTTCACTCACGATCAATTCTTCGACCACGCCGTACTTTGAAACTTCTCGGTTGGTCCGTATCGCCCGCGGTTCGATCATCAATTGATGCTCGACCAATCTTCTATTTTCTCTGAACCATGTTAAGTTTGAAATGATCAAAACTTAACATTTCTCCTCATCCTTTGATTCCCAAAAGCTTGGCTCAAAACTCCAACTTTGTCGATCTCGACCATTTTACCCCTAAGGGCGGGTTATCACATTCTCCCCCCCTTAATAGAATTCGTCCTCGAATTCTTAGATGTGTAACTGCTCAGCTTCACAACATGCTCTCCCTTAATGAGAATTTCTCCTTGGATCACTTCGTCTCGCGGTCTTGATTACTTGATGTGCTTCTCATCGGTTTGCCCTTGGAATCTCCCTTTCAGTTTCTTTGGTTCCCACCCAGACTTCTGGTTCTGAACTTGCTCTATCTTGATGTTTCTTTCATAATGAAATCTCCATATCGCTATACTCTGTCCACCAAAGTTTCTTGAGTGTCCTTCACAATCGTCTTCATATCTCCTTAGTTGAATGATCACTGAATCGTCATCTTGCTTTGCCTCTGCCATAGCACTGATTTCCCATGATACTATCCTTTCCTTCGGATAGATCATTCTTGCTCCTGATTACTCAATCCTTTTTTCGATCTTCCTTTACCCAGATACTGCTGAAGTCTTTTTCCAACGAAGTCTCGGTTCTCTCCATCTGTCCAGTCCATTACCAATGTCCAGTCCTCTGAACCATCTTCACTCTATCTCTTTGGCTTTGGGTTTTTGGCCTTGAACTCCTTTCACTTTAAGGTTTTCACCATTAAAGTGCCGATCAACGAACGCACTTACAAGCTGCAACTTAAAGAACACTCACACACAAGTTAGTCAACAACTAACCCAACAAACACTAACCACAACCTAACCGCAATGCTAGCAAGCAACCTAGCAATTCTAGACTCCACTATCTAATCCTAATTCTTAAAACAATAAATCCTATCGCTGGACGTGACCGGTTTCCCTAATGCCTTTTGTGACTCATTTGACTCGATAAAATATTTGAAAACCGATTAAATCATGAGTTCTGGAAGCATGGACGTAACCATGCTCTGATACCACCACTGTAACACCCCCGAACCGTCCTAGACATAAGTCGAACCACCGGCCAACAATCAAACAAGAACATGACCGACGGAGCGACCAACGCCAAGGGTTGGAGATGAAAGGCCATTCGGCCAGCCAACAATCAAACAAGAACATGACTGACCGTCCAACCCAACACCGTGGTCCGGAAGCGCTACGTGACGGGCTAGGGACGATCCGGTCAGAGTCACAAAATTTACTCCACGACTTAGACCAGTTCATCCACTAACTCGTCCCGCTAACTCAAGACATAAGGCTTTGCAACCCGTATCGAGAGTTAACGGTTTCCGTTAGATCGAGGCCTAAGGCTTTTCAACCCGTACAACGACCTAACGTTGTGTTAGACCGGACTAGTCAAATATCAGAGTACTCATGAAGCGCATATAAAACAATTACTTTATTGATTCAATGAAATATTCGTACAGCAAAACAATTCAAGACTGGCGCCCGGCCTAATGCCAAATCGAGTCAACTAAACACAAACCACAAGGTACCATTTACAAAAGGCATGAAAATCTACACCGGCGGTCCTAACGTCCAGCACCAAGCTATCCGATCGTCCTACTAAAGAAACCTGCAAAAAGGACAACGGAGAGGGATGAGTAACCTAATGTTACTCAGTGAGCTATAATCCCCTAGTTAACCATGTATACGCCTGAGTTCAATACTCGTGTAGTGTTAGACATCTAGACTATACAAGCATCATCAATCGGTCGACCAACAATCAGACAAGAACATGATCGGCCAACCAATGATACCACATAGCTGTAATATCCACCACCCTTCACAAGCAATCCTTCAGACACATACATGCCAACATCAGGCCTACACTAAACAATACACAGCAAACAACAATCACAACTACTATCTAATAAACCGGTTACTAAGTTAGACTTGGCCTACTGCCAGGATCTAACTTCAAGTAACAGGAAACCTGCAAGCAAATCAATCAACCACAAGCACAATAATAATCATCACTCGAGACTAACATAAATAAGATAAACAGCGGAATATAATCCACCATTAGCATAATAATAAATATATGCCTCACTATGGCTATACTTAATAACACAACCGTACTTCTCACTTTCTCAACCACGGAACACCTAACTCACAGCCACAAAGGCACGCGAGCTAGAACATCCAATGAAACTGACATGTAACCCCGATAAGGTGTCACACGACGAAGCATGCTTTCTAGCAACCTCTCCGTACAGAGCATGCTTTATGCAACCTCTCTGCCCAGCCGCGTAGGGACATACTCTAGCAACCTTCCTTGCCGCAAACTAACATGTAATACCCACAAAGGATACCACATGACGGAGCATGCTTTCTAGCAACCTCCCCGTACAGAGCATGCTTTATGCAACCTCTCTGCCAAGCCGCGTAGGGACATGCTTACGTAACTTTCCTTGCCGCGTAGCATTGCTGATCAGGCAAGCTATCAACACAACTCAACATCATACCAATAGTACCAGGAGTCCAGCCTATATGACTTAGGACCCCGAGTAGTAACATATAATAAACTAAATAACAATATCAACAATAATCAAATCAACCGGTTAGTCACTCCCTTACCAAGAGATGACTAACCTCAAACAACAATCAAGCAAGCAAGCAATCTAACAACCTAACGATAATATCTAAGCATTCAGCAATCGCTAACTAACCAATCAACCTAACCATTAGCATGCTACTACGATTCTCAAGCAATAACTAGGCATGCTATCAACCAATCAATATCAACTATAAACTAATCAAACCGTTACTTAGTTTAGACCTGGCCTCCTGCCATGATCCAACCTCCAAATAACGGGAACCTGCATGAAAACAGCTTAGCAAACAATTGACTATAACTCACAGTGTTCTTTGCCGATAAGCAGCTGGTTGATCGGAGAGGACTTAGCCAAAACCCAACCTTCACATCTTGAATGGACTGGACTGGACTGATCTTGACTTGGACAGAACCTCTCCTGGTACTGGTCTGGACAGAACTCAACTCGAGCAGAACCTCCCCTAGCTGCTGGACTATTTCTTCGGACTTTTGGCAGAGTATCGAGCTTCGGAACTTCGACTGAACTGAACCACTAGATCTGAACTAACCTTGGACAGCACCTCCACTTGATCACCAGAGAATATGACTGACTTGGACGAATTGATTTGGACAGAGCCTTCCCAAGGCACTCACTCGAAATCAGTAGAGAAACTGATCTCGAAAACTCTCTAAAATGCTCGAAAAAGATCGGAACCTCTTGCTTTCTTTTTCTACTTTCTCTCTCTCTCTCTCTAGCAACGTTTGAGACTGATTTTGAAAGGTCTGGATGAATGAAATGGCAAGGGGTCGTGGGGTATTTATAGTATACACCAACCAGTAAGGTTTCACCACCCAAGTGCCAGTGTGTCGTCTCGCATGCTTCCGGTTGCATGCGTCGCGGCACCTCGTGCTCCACATGGCGGTCAGCATGGATCAAACTCATGCAGGATGACACCTCTCTCCTGCCTGGACGACCAGATGTCTCTCAGGATGGCTGGATCACATGCACGGCGACACACAGTGACCACATGTCGATCTGCATGCTTCGATCGGAGGTTGCGCGGCACCTCGTGCTTCTGTGTGTCAAGCTGCATGTCTTGGCTTCATGCACGGCGACACCTCGAGCTTGCCTTGACACTCAGCTGATTAGGGGATAGACATCACGTCCTGATCACTTGAATTGAGACACCTCGAGCTTCTCGGTTCATTTGTGCGGTTTCGGTCCTTCTGGTGAATTTTCGACCCGCGATCAATCTTGAATATTTTTCCGCTCCTGTTCTGATGCTCTGAATATTATTAATAGACTCCATAAGGATTCTGAACTTGAAGAAAAATATCTCATGAGCCTCCGGCTTCCTCGAAAATCCACGATACCGAAATTAGGGTTTTCGGCCGACTTCGGGTTTTCCCGTCGTGCTTGCTTCCCGTCATGCTTGCTTCCCGTCCTGCTTGATTTCCGTCCTGCTTCCGACTTATAATGTCTCTGAAATAATATTCCGCTCATACGAAGTTTCGGGGAAAACTTAGTGGCTAAGTCACGTCAGGCTTCGAAAACGTCGAGCTTCTATCCCGTCGTGCTTCCAAAAATGTGATGCTTCCAAAACGACCGTCTGATCAATCCAAGTCACTTCTAAAAATGGTAGAGCAGCTTATCTGACTCCTAGTTCACTCACGATCAATTCTTCGACCACGCCGTACTTTGAAACTTCTCGGTTGGTCCGTATCGCCCGCGGTTCGATCATCAATTGATGCTCGACCAATCTTCTATTTTCTCTGAACCATGTTAAGTTTGAAATGATCAAAACTTAACATTTCTCCTCATCCTTTGATTCCCAAAAGCTTGGCTCAAAACTCCAACTTTGTCGATCTCGACCATTTTACCCCTAAGGGCGGGTTATCACAATTACGTCTGCTTCCTCGCCAAGCTGTACTAACCACATTTTTGATATTAGGAATTCTCAACAGAGTTTTATCAAAGCGAAATCTTCCTTTCCTCTGCTCATTGGACTTGATCAAGTTCACCAACACCGGCCTGTGATCAGAACCTCTTTTTTCCAAGAACACCTGAGAAGCATCCGGGAAAATAGAGAACCAATCCTTGTTGCCAAAACATCTATCCAATTTACAATGAATCCAAAGCTTCCGTCTTTTGCCACTCCATGTAAAAGGGTCCCCAAAGCTAGGAGGTTCTTTCATTTTACAGATATTAAGCATAGAGTTGAAATCTGCAAATACAGAATCACTACGAGCAGGACCTCCTAGTTTTTCACTGTTACTACAAACCGCGTTGAAGTCCCCAAGCATGCACCAAGAGCCTTGCCTGTTGATTCCAATACGTGATAATTTCTCCCACAACCAACGCCTATTGCCTTCATTCAGATCGCCATATACACAGGAAACAAAGAACTGCTTATCCCCAAACTGTACACTGAGGTCAACTAAGTTCTTATTAGAAGAGAGAATATTTACAATACTGGAGGACTTCCAAAAAACCGCCAAGCCTCCACTTTTACCCACCGGATTAACTGTATGTACAGAGTTGTAGCCTAACCAAACTTGAATATCTACAAGATCATTCCTCGGATGCATAGTTTCCATTAAAAAAAGCAACTCAGGGAAATATTTTTTACGTATTTCCATGAGTCGAGGGATTGTCAAGTCCTGGGACCGTCCCAGTCCTCGACAATTCCAAGAGAGTAGACTCATTACGCGGTGGGCCGTCCCTCATGCGGGACAACCTCTTCAGTTCTTTGCTTGCAGCTTTGGAGACTCTGTCCATCTGATCCATAGCTTTCCTCTTCTCAATGCAACCAATAAGCACTCCATCCTTCAATGATAGTTGGATGTCGTCTTCGATTGCTGGTGGGACTTTGGTCTTACGTTTGTTTTTACCCGGTCTCTTTCGAGTTCTGAGATTAATCGAAGTAGTTCCGGGAAGACTAGACTCCACTGAATCCAGTCTGCAACCCGTTGAACTACCATGGGAATTGGAGGAGCTTGTTGATTTCGCCTCTGATAAGGAGCCTGTCATCAAAGGCTTCGGCTTAGGACGCCAGGACATACCTTGATGAGCTTTCATCGAGGCAGCCAGAAGTTTTGGCGCTTGTGGTCTGTCATCCTTACACTGTTCTGTTCCTTTTTCAGCTTCGTAATCAAACACTAGACCTTTACCCTTCAGAAGGTCCCGCGTTACGGAAGGGATCGGTTCCAAACTCAACGCCAACTTCTGTAAGACCGGATCCTTTGCTGCTTCCCGAACAGAGCACTTCACCCTTTCTTCCCTAATTTTCCGGTCTTCATCAGTGGCCAAGAGTAGATATTGCCTCATCCCCTCTAGAACCTCCTCAGCTATTCTGGGTCGTCCTGTATTTGGATTGATACCGACTTGACTTTCCTCCAGAACACCATAGAGAGGATCCTCTTCTTGCAAGACCAGCTGAGTTTTCTTTTTAGGGACAACAAGGCCTGATCTTCTCAACAAAGCTTCAGCTTGACGACGTTGGACTTGAAGAGGGCAGACAGCCTTATCATGTGTCATCCTCTGACAAGTGTAACATCGCTTTTGAATCCTTTCATAGTGAAAGAAATTTTTTTCCTTTTCCGTCTTCGAGATGTCAATAATCTTCTCTTTGCGCAGCGGCTTCGAAACATCAAATCACCTTTACTCGTACGAACTCCTGACAATGATGTTTGGTGGGGTCAAACGCTACTTCCGTCACATGACCCACGATATCACCCAGGGCTGCAATGGCGAGCTCATTGTAGTAAATCGGTGGTATATTTCTAATTTGTATCCAAATGGGAACAAACTGAAGCGAGTCAGGAGGGGGATTTTCCGACCACCTTTCTATTGCAATGGGCCATTCGTTGTGGGTATGGACTCCCTTCTCCAGGACCTCAATAAGATCATGCTCATGATCAAAGATGAATTGGAATCGCTCCTTTGACAGAGCCAAACCACGAACCCTTCCCTGTTTTTGCCACTTTCTCGGCATTTCTAAGATGAGCTTGGGCATCTTCTGACATGCAGGATTAAATAGCCTGCCGATTAAACTCCTCTTGTTTCGCTCCGTTGATCTGTACTCAGGGAGATCCGGCATAACAAAGGGAGTGTCTTCCTCCTCTTCTTCTAGTGACATGGCCATAAGCGCCTTGTCCATAGCTGCTGACATCTTTGGAAATCGATTGATTGCTGGGAATTCGATGCTCTTCGATCACAGACAAACACATGTGAAAAAATCTTAACCCTTCTCCTAAAAGAACCGCACCACTTTTGGAGAAGAAGAAACTTGATAGCTTTACTGGAAAATAACAATCGATCGTGAATACCGTCGCTTTAACAATGACATGCAAAGCCGGTATTTACAGATCGGAAGATCGCTGTTCAATCGCCTTTCTCTTTCTCACTCTAGCTTTTTCAAGAAAACAACTTTTTTTGTGAAATAATTAATTATTTCGCCTTTTGTGTTTATCAGATTTATAAACATCTCTCGTCTTTGGCTACTTTTATTTTTCTTCTCTAGAAATGATACTCGTCGTGGGCTCGATACGATGATGAAAAATCATATTTAAGTTTCATACTTGACCGTTGAACCATTCTTACAAGCGCTTCAACAACTTATAAAATATTTTTAAAGAGAATTAATCTAATGACTCACGAGATAGAATTGGGAGAGGCCGTAATCTGAGAGACGACGAGGGTTGAGTTCTGCGTCTAGCATAATGTTAGAAGACTTTATGTTCTGATGCATCAAAGAAGGTAAACATGCGTTTGTTTGTTTTTGCACTTAAGAACGTACTCGACGGCTCGAGCGGTTCCCAAGGCAATTTTGACTCTTGGGTTCCAAGTCAAAGGTTTACTGAAACAATCTGACAAATGAAGGAACTCGTGTAGTGAGCCGTTCCTGAAGTACTAATACACTAACATGTGACCTTGCTCTGAGCAATAACCTACGAGCTCTGCTATGTTCTGATGCCGAATCTTTGAGACGCTCATCACCGTTGGAGTTATTCCTTCTGATTTACCCGAATCAAATAATGTTGAATCTGTCTACTTAACCGCCAAAGTCTGAATTAAAAAAAAATGTTAAATGGGTGTGATTCTCTTGTTACTTGTGAAACACGGTAGGTGAGAGACTTACACGTCCATCTGGATATTTGGCTCTGTAAACGTACTATTGAACCTTCACCGAGTAACTTTCGAGGTGTTGGATGTTGCGGTTTGCACATCAGAGAGCTCGAAATCCGTAGTCGAAGTGGTTAGTTTTGAGTTGAGCTTGTTGGCAAATTCAGTATCGTTGAAAGACATCAATGACACTGAATGCTTTAGTCCCTTTGATCCAATCCCTTTCAAATTCTCATAATCTGAATCTATACGACCGTATTTAACACCCGGTGGTGGTGGCGGAGCCGTTTCTGTCAACCAGTCGTTGCCTCCAGTCCTTTTAACAGAATCAATTTCAAAACAAGAGTGAAACAGGTTATGTTTCCATGTTGAAATTCTGTAGCACGTCACCTATTTAACTTGAAGTGAACTGTCTATTTCTGTAAGTTCATTAGGTATCCATCCTTTAAAACTGGTTGTCTTCGACGTTCCTTTAATCACACGTAAGAAGACAACGAATGTTATTAAATTTTGGGATTTTAAAAAAAAACAATGTGAGTTTCTTTCATTCTCACAAGTCATCAATGGCAAGGTTCCTGAGTACGTTTATGTCGCCAGTGAATCGATTCTCCTGCACATGTCTTGTATAATCACAGGGAGAAACACACAATCAACTTAGCATTTGAGAAATAAAATAAGAAACCCTAAAACAAGATTTTTTTTCTCCTGCGTACAGTTTCTCGAGGCTTGTGAGATTAGCAAAACTCGGAGGTAATTTCCAGAGAGTTTATTAAATGTAAATCCCTGTCATTTATATTTGTAAGTTCTCAAGTTTTTGATGATTTATGTAAACATTTTGTGTTGGAAAATATAACTAAAGGAATTGTACCTACAGAGTTTCTGAGTTTGGACAGTTTCTGAAACATATCTGAAAGTTCTCCATCGAGCTTGTTCTGTCCAAGATTACTGCATTTCAGATATAAGTTAATAAGCCTCATAAACCCTAAATAAAAGCAGATATAATTACAAATTTTAAATCACATGCTTTCGAGATGTTTCATTTGAGTTTCAGAAAAGTCTATGTATTAACGTTCATATTACTATCCATTTCTTGGGTATCAAGCAATTGAAATAAAACAGAACTTACAGACCGGCAATGTTGGGTGGGAGTTGATAAGGTATATTTCCTTTGAGATTGTTTTTACTAAGATCACTGTACTATCACCAGAACCAATAACCCAAACTGTTCTTTTTTAATTTCCTTTTAAATAATAAAAAGGTTATTATTAGATAGGGGATTCTCACAAAGTTGGGAGAGATTTGAGGTTGCTTAGTAGATAGCCAAGAGATCCACTTAGCTCAAGTCCTAATAACTGTAGATTCTGAAGAAACACACTTAATACTATATAATGATTTAAATATTACACTAGATTCTAACTCGTGCTATGTGCGGAATTTTGTTTTTTTTATATTCATGTTTTATGTTTTCAATTTAAAATTTCATTATTTAAATGTATTTTATACATGTTGATGTAATATTTCGTTGTTTGTTGA
Organism: Raphanus sativus; assembly: GCF_000801105.2. Classification (NCBI taxonomy): domain Eukaryota; kingdom Viridiplantae; phylum Streptophyta; class Magnoliopsida; order Brassicales; family Brassicaceae; genus Raphanus; species Raphanus sativus. The sequence continues at coordinate 14,516,272 of NC_079517.1, forward strand.
GTAAATAAGAATATTTAGAATTGTGTTTAAATTAAGAGTTCATGATTCACTGATATTTTATAATTTTTGGTGGAAACTTTTGTTGTTTTTGAACAATTAGATTATGTTATGTTTGGTTAGATATTAGAGCACCATTGGAGGTTCTTCCCATTGAAACTCTTAAAAATGTATTATGTATATATCTATGTATGTATATATTATATATGTATAAGTATTTGTGAGGTTCCTAATTTTTGTGAACCCCATACACAAAAGTTCTTAAAATGGAGTTTAAGAATTTTTGTGCATGGAGTTCCACAAAAATTATGAACCCCATAAATACTTATACATATATAATATATACATACATAGATATATACATAATATATTTTTAAGAGTTCCAATGGGAAGAACCCCCATTGGAGATGGTCTTATGGTATAATTATAATATACACCTTGTATAAAGATATGCCGATTTTCTTTTTGGTTAAGATTTGAAATGAAACAACTGATTAATGTGTTTTATATTATTCAAATATACTCAGTATATAATTAGTGTTAAGTAGATGTTAGGAATATATTTCTTTAATTGTAACTAGATATTGATCCGCACTTGGAAAGATCACGTTTTTTTTTTGAAATATAAACAAAGTTTAATATGGATAAGTATTTTGAAATTGATATATATTTATATTACAAAGTTGTATTATATTGAAAAATTTAGTATGTTTAAAAACTATATAATTTATGAATTATTTTACTTAATATTTTTGTATGTACACTCTTATATAACTATTTTCAGGTCTGGCATATTATCTGGACCCGAGAAACCAAATCAAACCAAAATTGATCTGAAAGTACATGTTTCGTTCATATCCGGGTCCAGGTAAAATACATATTGGATACTTTTTTGGACCCGTGGATCACTGTTCGAATCTGGATCATTTCTCGGTTCGAGTATGGGTCGCTCGAGACCCAACTGGATACCCAAAATACCTAAAATAATTTGCATATATTAGGTATATTTTGATATTTCGAATATGTTTTCTGTATTATGAATATTGTTTAAAGTTTGGGGTTTGGTTTTAGGTATAGTTTCGGGTTTGAAGAAAATTTCAAATTTAAAAATATATTTTGGTTATTCGGACAAAATTTTAAGTGTATTTTTTGGTCACTTAGTCATATTTCGAATAAATGTTTAGAGGGGGATTTAGTATTTGAGTAATTTTAGGTACTTATTTCGGTTTTCAGGTATTTTTGAATTTTCAGATGATCCAATTTTTTTTTTGGAATCCTAAATATCCGGATCCATTATATATTTAAAAATTTTGAGAATATGTGTTGATCATATTTATTTCCATATCTATAATTGTTAGGCGTTAAATTAGTTATAATAGTGAATTTTCTTTTACATCTAACCGTGAGGATTTAATGTTAGCACGCGAAATGTTTGTATGATTAGAATAAGTCATAGCATTAAATGTTAGTATGGTAAATTCATAGTCCATCTATTAATCAGGGAATATAATTCAATTTGTAGACATTTTTTTTATTATAATTATCTATTTTTAATTTTCTGTACACTCCGAAAATATCTCTCGCTATCACTATAAGTAATATATAACAATATTAACTATTGTATAGTTAGAGAAATAAAAGAAATGACCAAAAATAACTAGTTAATAAAAAGGTGCAACAACTTTGTGTAAGTAAATTTTTCAGATTTTTTTTATTTTAATAGTATTGATATTGTTGTGTACCAAACAAAGAAAAATGTTTTGTTCAATAATATCTTATCATATTATTATTTGTTTGTTTTTACTTGGAAAGATATCAAGGAATCATTTCTGTTTGTGTTAAGATTGTTAGGTTAATTAATGTTAGGAAAATATTTGTTAGCTTAATGTTAGGAAAATTCTATTGGTTAGATTTCAGCTAGTGTTTTGGGATAAATATTGTGTAATCAAATTATGTTAACCAAATTATTTGAGATATTAAATGTAATTAATTTTTAATGAGTTGTGAATAGGTCTAAAATTTAAATGACAATTTTTTAAGTAGATAAAAATAGAAATTTAAATTAATAGAATAGATTGATCGATACAAATATGGAATATCTTCTAATTAATATCAGAGATATCCAAAACGTCTTATTATTTAACTATCATGCTAGATTTTGATCCGTTCTAGAAATGGCAGGTATATTTTTTGTTTTATACTTTTTTAAAAATTTTAATTTTGTATTTGTATTTTTAGTCATATTTTTTTATAATATTTTTCATAAATATTTAATAAAATATTTTAATTAATATTATTAAAATATTTGGACCACATCTATATAATATAGATCATGTTTCTATTTTAATAGTATTGATTAACTGTTTGTGCCGAAATTCATGTCCCAGAATGGCAAAATCAAATCAACTTTATTCTTGATAGAAATCGAATACATAATAAAGTGGTTTACGATATACTCCAAACTAGTCCTTACCACTAAGCTAAGCTACGGTTGAGCTAAGTTTTTTTAAGATAACTTCACACTTATTACAGTATCATGATGACTTATTATTTTTTTTTGTAGTTAACAAAACATTATGTGTTGGGTTTTGTAAAGTATATCTGTGATATTTTTATTGTCCAGTTTGAGATTCTTTTCTCACCTTTCTTTGACTCAAGAACTAAAATCTAAGAGTAATTGTTCTTCTAGTAATTAATAGATTATTATACTTACTTTTTTCTGTAAGCGTTTGTTGAAAATTTGCAACCTTGAGCCATTTATATCTTTTAATAATATTATGTTTGACAAAAAATATCTTGAAATTCTGAACAGAAGTTAATAAATTTTGTAAACATATTACTAGTAGATTAAATAAAAAAGATTTTACAGTACTAGTAAACCAAGCTGTGAGATATTATGTTGAATGTGTGTTTAAAAAAAAAATCCTCTCTGTATTTTATAATTGCTTAGTATTAGATTTGAGTTGAATATACGTACATAACTATCAGTAATACAATAATAAATATTAGAAAGAAATTAGTTGGTTGACAATTAGAAAAGGACATCAGTTGGTATGACACGACTTTGACTCTAGATCGAAAACCACATAATTCAAATCTTCCTCAACGACATTAACATTCTCTTTACTTTACTTTTCTTTTTTTTTTGTTAACCCGAGTGTCCAGATTCCCGTAGGAACCCGAATAGCGCCGATCACCGCCCCCACAATCTGAACTACTAAAAGTCTGGAGGGTTTTACGGCAGCGACGGTTTCCCGGAAGCCCGGAGGGACCATGTGAAAATCCCGGTGGCCAGCGCGAATCGAACCTGCGGAGAGCGTATTAGTTGTTACCTCAACTCGCATCTAGGCCAGCCCGTATTGGTTTACTTTACTTTTCTTAATTCACAAACATTCGTCCACGGTCGACAAGTATCCCTACACCCTTCCAAAAATGTGTATAGTATAGTACCGAAGTAAATAGTGAAAACGTCACCTTTCCATTACAGTTAGCTACTATCTATGATGGGCATATTAAATAAAAAAATCAACTTTTAACTCATTACAGATATTAAAAAATAAAATTTGACAATGTAAATTATTTAGTGTTTAATAGATTCAACATGTTGAATAACAAAAATTGAAGATCATCGACAATACATTTCACTTTCTAAACGTTTCACTTTAAAAAAATATTATGATATTTTAATATTTTTAGATATTTAAAACCAACAATTCATTATAAATTAAATAATTAATTTTTATACAAAATTTTATCTTTTTAACTTTTCTATGAATAAAAAATAGATTTATATAATTTGGATATATAAAAATAATTATTAATTAGTAAAATCGAGTGTTAAGTTTTATTAAATAAAATCATAATTGTGTGCCAAAATTGAATATAAGTTAAATGATAAAATATAACAAAAAAAGATAATACAGAATGTTAAAAGATGAAATAGAGGATGCTGAAACTTAAAACCATTGTACATAGTGTTATATATTTTAAATGCAATGCTAACCTTTGCGACATTATAACACAACATTTTTATCCCAAATTTAAACGTTTAATATATTTTTCAAAAACAGAGATTTATAAATGTTTAATGTATGTGTATATATATCGTTAATTAAAATGATTTCAAACTTAATAAATCTCTGGTACAACTTAAATGGTAAATATATTTGACCATCTATAGATTTAACTTCCGGAAATTTTCATAAAAATACTCCAACTAAATTTTTGTAAGTTTTTTAGTACTCAAACTTTTTTATTGTCCAGTTTAATATCCCAACTGATTATACTGTTCACTTTAATACACAAACTTCTAAAGTTGTGCCTCTTTTAATACCCAAAATCTGTATATTTTAATAAAAAATGCTAATAAATTTTAAACAAAATTTAAAAAGAGCAATTCTCTCAAATATTTTTTAAAGTTTTTCTCACAAAAGTAGTCTTCAAAAATTAAAATGACCAAAATAGTATTTTTTCTTTTGAATTTTTTTTTTTTTAAATTTGAAATCCTATCCCCAAAACCCCACTCCTCAACTATAAACCCTAGACCCTAAATAATCAATCCTAAACCCTAAATCTTAAACCATAAACCCTAAACCCCACCCCTTAAATCTAAACCCTAATGTCTAGATTAATTAACCCTAAGAGTATAAGTGTATATTTACCTCTTTTGATAAATCATTAATGGCTATTTTGGTCACTTTTATTTTTAAGGACTATATTTGTGACAAAAACTTTTTTACTGCTATCCTAGAGCTTTTCTCATCTAAAAATCTTCAAAATCTAAGAAACAAATATTAAAAAGAACTTAATTTCATTTTAAGATTAGGAGATAAGGTAAATAACATATGACATAATTTAAAAAAAAAATTCAAGGAAAAAAGATTAATTTGTTTTTTCAGAAAGCAAACTAAATTAAATATTTAAAACCTAAAAGTTTTATTAAAGAAATTAAGATTATATATAATTTAGTTACCTTCATTTCTCAAGTACAAAATAAAATTAGAATTTTCTGGGATTTTTTTTTGAAATTATTATTTTATTTGAAACTTATTAGTATTTTTACTAAAATAAATAAAATCTGGGTATTAAAATAGATACTATTTTCATAATTTTCGTATTAAAGTGAGCAAGATAATTATTTGGAGTAATAAACTGGACATCAAAATAGTTCGGCTATTAAAAAGCTTAACGAAATTTAGTTAGGATATTTTTATGAAAATTTTCCTTTAACTTCCGTTATAAACTTTCCGATTATAAAAATATCCACATGTGATACGTATGTCATGTCCAGGCACGACACATATGCCAAACATGACCATTATTTTTTGGAGAAAAATGCGTATAAGAGCATCTCCAACCCCACTCCATAATTTATTCCAAAATTGAGAATGGAGTTGAAAATGGAGTGGAAAATGGAGTGATGACCAAAAAATAAAAGCATTACTCCATTTCCCACTCCATTTCCAACTTCATTCTCAATTTTGGAATAAAATATGGAGTGGGGTTGGAGATGCCCTAACACACCAGAGTGATTAGTGAACTCATCACCTTTTTAAGCATTATAGTATGCAGTATTTTAGTAAAAGACATTATTTTGTTTATACTAGTAGAGGTAGGTATAGGTTTAGTAGTTAAATCTGCTTAATGATTTTTTGGGGTAAAATACAATTACTTGGAAGATGAACAACCAACTGCTGGATAATTAAATCTATAAATAGCTCAGTGTTACCAAGAACAATCAGAGTGGTCTTGACTAAACCCTAAATGGTACAACTGCACAAGAAAGAAGCTCCAGTTACCTAGTAACATCTATCCAGTCAATACTACATATCAACTTACATCACAAATGTCCTTTTAAGTATTTAATTGTTAATTCACATATCATAACATTTACTAAGTTATATATATATGATTTATCTAAAAATATACATAACTATAGCATTGGTTCAACAGACTATATATCCCAACTCTCAACAATGATATTCAACCAAGACATATTTTCATTGATAATACTTAAAATGTTTATGACACCAAATACTTGAAACGTTTATGCGGTTGTACCTTATAGGGTTTAGTCAAGACTACTCTGTTTTGCTTCATTCTAATATAATGACACCAAATGCGTATAATTACAGGTATAATGACAGAGTGCAAGAAGGTGGTTTTCATATATATTGAATAAAAGCAATTGTAAGTAATTACCTACAGTGATTCTAAAAAAAAAAGTAATTACCTACAGTATACAAACAAAATTGAATAGAATTGATCATGTATTTTAATAATGTTTGTGGTGTTACTACCTGGACTCAAATCCTTGAATGTATGTTGTTTGAAAAAAAAAACAAGTAACCGATTAAGGTGCCGATATTATGTTGAGCAACATCATCCAAGTAACAAGGATATGATTTGATACACAAAGTACAATATATACATAACTCAAATACAACAAAGACGCAAGACAAACATAATATCACATATGACATGCATAGCACAAATGACCCGTAATCGGTATTGCACTAACAACAGATAAGGGTTTTAAATCTTGAGGTAATTATTGTCAATAGGTTTGAGCACTTGAGAAGCCTCTTCCTCAATAAACTTCAACTGTCCTTTCGTGAGGTGCAAGTAAACCATCCAGTCTCCATCCTCCACCGAGCTCGGCATAGGCATCACATATCCTGCATTACCTCCCCATGGGAAATGATAAGATCCGAACACCGGCGAGCCCCACCCGAAATCCACTTGGGTCACAGGAAAACTCCTTCCTGAAGAAACCACAAAGGCGGGTCCGTCCTCCAACCCGGTGCTGTAGATTCTTGAAACCGTAGGTGTTGGGCGTTGTGTCTCAACCCAATCAATCAAGTTCAAGAAATGTTCTTTGGTCACAGAACTCTCCAAGAACCTGTGAACCTCTTCGGTCACCCAAGATAATGGCTTGTTGATCAAGTCATCGATCTTATGCCCACCAAATGGAATTGATAGAACGTTCCCGAAATAAGTATTGTTTTCTTGCTCCATAAGTCTCCTCCTTCCGTCCACAACGATCCCTAGTTTCGAGTTTTTGCTCCGGACAGGATCTGTCGCCGCGTGTTTGGCCACGAGTTTCCATAGAAACGCGCTGAACGATTCAAGTTTCGTCCTACGTTTTGAGCTGCTAGCTAGGGTTTGAAGCTCGTCTAGTACATCCGCCTTGATGTAATAGAGACGGCTCGCGAGGATATTATCTGGATTGGTGGTTTCTTGCGGAGGGGGCAAGGACGTGACAGGTATGTACATCTTGTCTATAGATGAATCCATGACCAATGGTCTTCTTGGGTTTAATAGAGATCTTCGAAACGATGGTTCACAAGAGATTGGTACATCGGATCGAGAGATCTCAGCCCACGATACAAGGAACATGTTCATGGAATACGCATCCGCTACACGATGATCAAATGTGCATCCCACAACTATGCTCCCACATTTCAGTTGAGTTACCTGTTCAGACAACGAGACAAAGAACATAATTATGTTTTTGTAGTGAACCAATGTATAAAAGGTTAGAACCGATCTATTTATTGCCACTTGGTTTTAAGTTTAGAAGCATATGATAAGATCAAATTTAATAGTTTTATTACCTGAATAGCTATAACTCCATGTTTCTTGATGGGAACAAGCTTGGCAATACTTTCATCAGGATCATAGAGGTTAAGCTCTCGGAGGTCCACATCAGCACCGGCCTCCACGAAATCTACACCGCGGTTGTTACAGAGAATCTCCGGTTCACCGGTGGGATTAGTGACAATCTCGCCGGCAAAAGCGTAGTAGGAGACGAGAGTCTCCGCCAAAGCCGTCTTGAGGGTTTCATGAGCCATTGAATTAGTGATGTTATGTGGTTTCTTGTAGCAGAAGCAAACGCTGACGTGGACCGGAGGAAGGATAAGGTCGAGGTTTGAGAGAGGGAGCCAGTGGTCTTGGAGGGGAAGAGACGCCGTGATAAGCTGCTTCCTAGTGGTGGTCACGTGGAAGTCACGTGCTTGCTCTGCCGCTTCTCCCATTGGTTGTTATTTTTAAAGAGGGAATGAAGAATGCTGTGTGGTTTGGATTGTTGGAAGATGCCGTGAAGAAGAAGTATTTATAACCAGAGTTTAGGAGAGTATTAGGTGAAACTTTCAAACATTTCGGTTGATTTCTTATTACATTTATTTTTACAACTGTTGAACTCTTGTTTTATTTTTAACATTTTTTGTTTTAATTCTTTTAGTGCATATCTCTTTTAGATAAAATCAAGTGTGAATTTTGTGAATTAGTTTTAAAATTCACATCACAACTGATGTATAACGATCTATTATTTGCGTTGATTGGCATCGTCTTATTATCTCTGGCTCATTTATAATTGTATTTTTATATGGAATAATTTGGTTCAAAGTTTCAAATATTCATTAGTTCTGACTTTTGAGTGCCTTCATTTTTCTACCAGTCAATAGTTTTTTTGAGTAATATCAATCAATAGTTTATCTTTTCAGAATAGTGTCAAGTGTTATTTGAGCATTGACCACAACACTCAATATTAACCGTAGCTTATCGAATGTTTAACATGAATTATGATGACTCTCCAGTTCCAAAAAAAAAATGCTATGACTGACCATTGAAAGAATACATACTAATATGTTAAAAATATAAATAAATAACTATCTACAGTGATCAATATTTTCTAAACTTTTCAAAATCATTTTTGTTCATGTATTTTTTCTATATATCTAATTTCATGACCTTAAACCTAAATTGAATTGAATGTCAAACAATGATATGTGTTATTCATATTGTTCTAAGAAATCTTTGTCTCTTCAGGGACATCGAATTACAAAAGTTATTTCTAAATTTTAAATGTACGAGATAGATATTCCGAATTGTCACAATGGACCAGAAAACATAGAATCTGTATACAAACAATAAATTGAAATGGGGCGAGTATTTTTAAGGGCTTATTTGTGTAATAGCTATATTTGAAAGTGAAATTAAGTGAATAACAATGATTTTGACATAATGAAGAAACTAGCATTTGTACTCTAATTCATCCGGTAATGCCCTTCTTCTTTGCCATTAACCGGTAAAGATGTGCTTTGTGTATCCACGTAATTCATGTAATATATGGTCAAGTATATTTATAAACTATTTAACAGAAAAGAAGAAAAAGCTATCCACGTCACACTTTATTATTGACCATATACATTACCTAAATGTTCTATTCCACCTGACCGAAATAGTATATAATTATAAATTCATTCATAACTTCAAAATACTAAACACTACCATAACCCCTAATCACTAAACCCAACACGAAAGTATAAATCAAACTTTATCAACTAATCACTAAATTCTACACGAAAATATAAACCATAATCCAATGTCAATCCAAATCTTCCATAAACTAAATCTTAATTTTGAAATACCAGAGAGATACATTATACCATTCTATATGAGGCATATAGAATAGAAAACGTGAAAATGTAGTTGAAATCTAAAATAAACGTATCAATTAATCACTAAACTCAATGTCAACTACAATTGTACCAATTAAACCCTAAACCCTACACGAAAGTATAAACTGTAACCCAAAATAAATAACATAGTACATATTGGTGAAATTATGAAATGATTATGATTGCATGTGAGAAGTTAATGCTGACTCCTACCATACCCCTTCTTCTTCAAGATACCAAACTCTAATCTCTAATCACTAAATCCTAATCCAAATATAAACCCTAAACCCAAATAGAATGGAATAAAATAAATAACATAGTACATATTGGTGAAATTATGAAATGTCTATGATTGCATTTAAGAAGTTAATTCTGACCCTAACCATACTCCTTCATCTTCAAAATACTAAACCCTAATCTCTAATCACTAAACCCTAACCCAAATATGAACCCTAAACCCAAATATCAAAATCTAAAAAGTACATAATATTACGTAATACTAAACTATACAATATAAATTAAAATGCGATTTTTACAAATTAGAAAACATGTAATAATAGATTTAAGAAATTACGAACTATAAGCAAAAATAGAACACTTCTTATTAACCATCAAATGGAATGGAACAAGATAAATAGTATAGTAACAGAATAAAACATATAACAAAATATGAAAATACACATTGTCTATATTTCTATTCCATATACATCTAATAGAATAGAATATAATTTTAAAAACTGTTCATCTTCTTCTACATACGACGGAGATTTTCTGTAAATTCAAATACATACATGTTTGGTGTCTTCGTGACTGTCTCTTTTGAAATCTGAGAAATCTCTTCTTTCCGTCAACAGACAAAACCTCCTAAACCGGTATGTTAGAAGAAATAATCTGCTAATAGCCGCTACCACTTTCTCACCGTCAATGTCGAAAGATGCCACAAGCGAAGATGATTGGAATAAGACTATGAAGAAGATGGGAAAGCTTTTCAAATGAGACGGAGGAGAATATGTGAAGTTGGATAAACCACGATTTAGTTTTGATAGATTAATAATTATTTTTTTTATTTTTTTGGTAGCAGGTTGAACCGGTTGATGCAAAGGATAATATAGTATTAATATAGATAAGTAACGGTGTGTATAGATCTGGTAGGGGAAATAGCTAGTTGGTGAATTATGCTTTTTTCTGTGGTTATAGAATCTAATTTCCCTATTTTTAATGGATTGTGAATCATAGACAAATAAAAACTATTACAAAAAAAAAATTCGAGGTCCAATATAGATACCTACGTTGGTATTAGATAAACATCTAGTCGGTTGACAAAAAAAAAGATAAACATCTAGTCTTTTCATGTGTTATTATTATTATTATTATTTGAACAAGGTCTTTTCATGTATTATACACTCAAGATCCAATATATAAATTATTTGATACAAGATTAAATATAAATACCTAGTTTGATACCGTATTACCCGTTTTGGATATATATCCAATATAAGACTAGTATTATTGTTATATATTCTTAGTATTGTTATAATTGAAGATCCTATATATATACAGTACCGAAAATTATTACAGATATATATACACATATATATTCAAATTTTTTCATATTCTTCCTTGGGAAATTCTTTAAAAATAACATTTTTAAAGTTTTTGTCACAAAATAGTACTCAGAAATAAAATGACCAAAATAACACCTTTTTGTTTTGAAAATTTTAATATTTTTTTTTTATTTTTAAAAATTCGAACACATTCCTAAAATTCCACCCCTTAACTCTAAACTCTAAAGCTTACATTAATTAATCTAAAGGTTATAAATGCATATTTACCCTTCAATAAAACTTATTTTGGTCATTTTCTTCCTTATGATGCTATTTTATGATAAAAACTTGGTTTGGTGTTATCCTAGTCTTTTTCTCTTCTTTTCTTTTTTATGATTACACTAATCAATTATAATTATTAGTGTGAATGCTCAACAGATTCCCAAATATATAAGACTTAAGGTTTGACATTTGTCTTTATATCATAATGTCCATCTTAAAATTTGTGGATTTCTCAGTCAATGTCACTTTACAATAAACTAAAATCTATCGATTCTATATGATATATAACACTATTAGCTATAATGAATTTTAAGATTGAATCTTTGACCTAAGTTTAAATTTATATCAGTTATTTTAGATTTGCCATACTTCAGTTGTAATAGAAACTGAAACTTTCTTCATAAAAGCTGAATAAAATTTGTAGGAAGACAAATTAAAATATGATGTGGGGGAAGACTTTGGTTGTCTAATATTTTGAACTCTAATATTTTTTCTAATATCTCATTATAGTAGTACTAATAAAAACATGTATACATTTTACTGGTCAGGGGCGAAATGGATGTAGGTTGGGTGAGGGTGGGCATTTGCCCTTTGCTAAAGTTATAGTTTTTGTGTCTGTATTAAGGATTTCTTAAAGTAGTTTAGCATCTTAAATGGTTGAGTCATGCCAATATTAACATCTATAGTACAATTTCATGTATTTTAAAAAAATAATTTCATGTTTTTTTAATAAAACATAATATCAGGCATGTATTAGTACTCATTTTGTGTTAGTACTCATTTTGTGTGATTTTCCTTTCTTTTTGGTTATCTATATAGTTTAGTAATTTAGTTTTTTTTTTCTGGTTGGCCCTCTTTGATTAATTAACCTATATAATATTTGTTGACAAAAAAAAACCTATATAATATTTAACTAATTTTTAAATAATATTTTATATAAATATTTTATATAAAATGTGTACCTAGGTAGTAAAAAATATATTTTTGTTGTAGAGTCTATCGTACTTTTTACATATTGGAATTTGAATTTTGCATTCAGTCGTCTGCAAATCAAGTCGTGTATCTTAAGCGTACCCGAGCCATACCAGTCCCTCCCCCGGTTGGCATACCCGTACCTACGTTACATGGAAACGGAAGCGGGTACGTGGAAGCGGAAGCGTATAGAAATGCAGAAGCGGAATTTTTAAAAGAATTAGGAAGCGAGTACGTGTTGGAAGCGTATATCCACACACATATATATATATATAATATATATATATATATTATATATATATATATATATATATATATATATATATATATATATATATATAAATATTTATATAATTTAAGACTAAAAATCATATGATTTAAACTTAAAATAAAGAATTTATTAATTTATAATAATTTTGAAATGATTTCATATTAAAACTATAAAAATACACATAAATTAAGTTTAAAATAAATTATGATATTAATTATTTTAAAACTTCATAAATTTATTGACATAATATATTTGAATATGTGCTATATATTTAATAAAAACATCAATGTATAAAGATAATTTATAGTATTAGTTTTAATATTTGTATATTTTTATTCTCTTTAATTCATTACTATTAAAATTTGGATTTTATATAAATTAAAAACTATGATTTTATATTTTTATGAATTATGACAATGAGTTTTAAAATAAAATGGAAGCGTGATTCCAAAACGGAATCGTAAGCTTTCAACGTGTTTTTAAAGAATATTTTGAAAACATTTTGGAAGCGACATTCCATAAGTTTCCACAAGATTCCGATTCCGATTCCGATTCCAAAGCGGGAAGCAAACATCCGATAAAACTTCCGTGCAACCCAGACCCGTGCAACCTAGGGTGTGAAGGGTTATTGTCGACGATGACCGTTTCTTTAACTGTTTGATGGTATGAATAGTTAAACACACAATACACTGAGTTTAGATCGCAAGTCACCAGAAGATCACTGTATTGATCTGATAAGGTCAACAACTATAAATACCCTTTTTTGTCTAAACTATAAACTATAAATACTCTTATTTGTTAAACGTTCTATATTAGTTTTCTAACACGTTATTTTTAGAGTCATATAGTTTGAGATTTAAGACTAAGCATTATCTCATTAGTTATTTTTTCCTTTGTACTTCATATCGATTGGTAATGATGGCATTTGGTATATACAGTTTTCAAATGCATGTTATTTTAGTAAACTATCGTCTCCTCCAGTTAGATTACATATGCGTGATACATCGATTCCTAAGCCTATAACGTTCAAGATTCAGCAGTCAAGGGACCAGACATCAGTTCTACAGCCAATTCATAAAAAATATATAATAATAATAGAATATTGTATATATATTTATTAACGCTGACAAAATAGTTATTAATACAATTAAAGTATCATTCTACAAATTATGTATTTATTTACACAACAATAATATCAACGTGAGTCCAACATATCAAACTAAATCATCATTAACGGAGTGAAAAAATATATATACATATATTTACGGGTGAATATATATTCTAAATATGAGTCTTATCTCTTTATTTGTTTCATAATAGTGCTTTTGAAACGAACCCGATAAAAAATTATATATTTCAAATCATTGATGGATCATTTGGTCAAATTGGTTGATCCATAGATTATTAAAAAAACAGTGTTGCAAAATAGCTCTCTCAAACCTAATTTTGCAAACTAACAATTTTTCCTGGATTTTTAAGAAATGAAAGTTTTTATGCGCAAGTAAAAAAAAAACAAGGTCCATTTACTGGTGAACATATTTCATATGTTCATGATAAATTACTATAATTCGAGAATTACATATGCATGTATGCAAGTGGAAGATAAGATTATCATGTATAATAATTTATTGTCATTATAAGGTCGTAGCTAAATTCTATAATATCTTGTAAATCTAAAATTAAAATATTTAATATTGTGTTTCCCTATTATTTATGAATTCTAGGTTTTGTTTACGTTGCATTTTCAACTGAATTAAATATTTCTATGTCATATACAACTAGAAGTCTAGAACAATTTACTTTTTCTAACTAAAACGTAGAAGTGCTATTGACACAATTTTTATATATTTCAAGTTTCCATTTTCGTTTAAAACCCCCTTATCAAATCAATATATTTGTTTTTTGGCATCATTAAAGCAATACTTATAAGATAACATATTTAAACCTGCATAAAATGTGGTAGACGAAAAACATGAAAATGTAGTACATTTTTTTAGGATTCGTCACTTGAACAAAATCACAATTGCTATAATATGGTTTCACAAAAAGAACAAAAATTGCTATAATAAGGGAAATATGAATTTGGGATTCGGTTTAGACAGTTAACATGGATCTGAATGGAAACATGCAGAACCACTGCACTGCGATTTTGATAGTAACAAAAAATAGGTATATGTAAAGATTATTGTTACTGGTGTGTCACCGTTCAGAGCTATAATATTCAAGAGCCACAGTAGTAAGATGTGAGTATGCATGACCTAGGACTTGGGTCATGCAAATGTGGGAACCATTAAATTTGATAGTACTAAATGTGTTAGGAGATCATTGTATATAAAAAATGACATATTTAATAATTACAATATATGAATTCTCATCTACACGGTAAGCCTATTAATTGACGAAAAGTAAACCCATTGGCCCTTAATCTATCAACTGAGTAAAAGGTCTTGATTAGCTAACGTGTGTTACCACGTAATGAAGAAACAAGATACAGTACTCCCCAAATTGTTATAGACGTTGTATGTATCATTTCAAATCTCGTTTAAATCAAATAATATTTTTTCAACAAGACTCTACAAAAATAATCTGAAGGTCGATGAGGTCCTTCCTCCACTGTTTCTTCTTCTACATCTTATTCATAACGTTTTCAAGGTCCATAGTCACCATCTCCGATCAAGTTGCATATATCTGAACATTCCACTAAGCTACACAGTACACACACACACACACGAATCATCAGCTCCTCTAGGTTAAAGAATCATGCTTAACAACAACCTTAGGAAGGTAAATTACCAGTAATTACGGCTACGAAACCCTTGTTTAAACACCACTAGTGGCCTTTCCATCAGAAACAGCCCCACAAGAGAGAAAAGATCAGTAAAACCAATAAGTGAATGAGAAAAGCAAGAAAAAGAGAAATATAGAGAGGGGAGAACCTTCTGATATTGAGCGGTCCTTCTCCGTCTCCACCACGTATACAAGTGTTGACGCATTTAACGGTGCATCTCTCTGCGTTCTTGGATTTGGGTCGTTGTATCCTCTGTTTCTTGCAGTCTTCACCTGATAGCGTTTGCGGTACGTTCGATAGCGTTTCGCCGTCTTGCGGCGGAGGAGAAAGCTCTGCGTAAGCTGTGGACACAGAAGCCATCATAACCACCGCCGCCACGGCCCCAATAGCCCCCGTGGAAATACGAACAACGGCCGATCTAGTAGTCACCAAGCGGCTCTGGCACTGAGATCTACTTCGATAGTTCAAGAAGCTCGTGCAGTGTAGAGGAGACGGAGAGTGTATTATCATTACTTAAACTATGTCTTTTTGTTTTGTAAAAAAATTTCTTTCTCCTCTGAATTGAATCTCTCGTCTTGTTTTCTCCAGAAAAGATTAAAGCTAGTGGTTCTCGTTGAAGACTCTATCTTGTTTATATACGTGTCAACATCTGGTGGCTTGGAATTCAGATACTGCTTCAACTCCACGAGTGTCGGAATCTTGCGCTTACCGTGGTAATAAGATTCGAGATTGTAATAAATCAGTAACCAAAAAGCCATCATAGTAATTAACCATGCATTGTTCAGACTAATCCCCGAAAAGAAAAGCAGTCCACACTGAAATATTGTTAAACACATCTGTAATGAATTCTGATCCAAAATAAGTTTAGAAAAAAATAAATGTATCCAAAGTATTATTAACCGAATAGAACCGAACAGATATTATGAAACTCAACCTGAAAACCTGGTCATAACCGGGACACCCTGGCCTAGTTTTCAGTCTTCAGCGAAAAACGAACAAACTTCACCGGAAATCAAAATCAGGTCGATACAAGCAAACAATTCAATTACACAGGACAAAGCTGGAAAACAAAAGAGGAGTTTTCAAACGCATAAGATCTCATCTTTTTTATTTCTAACAGAAGCAACCGATAAACGTTTTCTCGGGGAATAACTTGAAGCAAAGACTGTTGTAGAATGTTTGTTTTCTAACGGTAGAGACTCTCTGATTTAAGATTCTCAGCAATCTCAGTCTCCCATCGATCTCCATTCTCAAGAAGCTTTTCCTTGTCATAGAGTAGTTCCTGTGAAAAGGGGGAGGGCGTAACAAAAGTTCAATATACATGCCACAGAAAGCCTAGAGGGATAGAAAATTGTGTGTGATAAAACCTCTGACCTCGTGTGTCTCGGTTGCGAATTCAAAGTTAGGCCCTTCGACAATTGCATCAACGGGGCACGCTTCTTGACAGAAACCACAGTAAATGCATTTTGTCATGTCGATGTCATACCTGTAGAGGCTCCAAATCATTACTACTACACATGAAAATGGTAGAAAAGAAAACATTTTGGCTATAGCAAATTGCAAGGGATCTGTTGACCTAGTGGTTCTGCGGCTTCCATCTTCCCGCTCCTCTGCTTCTATTGTGATTGCTTGAGCTGGACATACCTGATGAAACATACAAAGTATCCCTCTCTCAAATATTATTCAATAGCCATCTACCAATAATACCATACTATATGATCATATCACACATTAAACATGTATTTTGTCAGCAGATATGAGCATAGATGTAAAGGAGAAGACTAAATTAAGCCTAAGCATAATAGATGTAAAGGACTGACAGCTTCACAGAGTTTGCAGGCAATGCAGCGTTCTTCGCCAGTAGGATAACGACGAAGAGCATGTTCACCACGGAAACGAGGGCTCAGTGGACCCTTCTCAAATGGATAATTGATCTGCATACCACAAGATAGGATGGATCTTCAGAATTTCTTTCAAAATTGGAAAGAGTGGGGAAAATAGGGATGTAGTAACTCACAGTAACTTTGGGATCAAAGAAGTACTTGAGGGTCAACGACAAACCACGCACCATTTCAGTGAGAAATAGTGTGTTTATACTCCGTTCAAACACTGCAAACGATTTTCAAAAAATATCAGGAAGCGAAAATAGAAAAAAAAAATAAGTAAAGAGAAAAGAAAGAAAAAAAAAAGAGAAAAGATCAAATTAGCAAACCAGTATTCCAGTCCTTGGAGATTTCCTTGGCAAGTTGCTCCTCTTCTTCATCATCTGAACCAAAATTACAGAGAGCAAACACATAAGGTCAAAACCACAATGAAAACGTTGCTCAAATTTCAACCTGATTCACGAAGAAAAAAAGCCCACAAAAGAAACAGCAGAGGAGAGGAGAGGAACAAGATACCTTTCTTGGAGCCGTAAGAAATAGGACGGGACTGAAATCCAGAAAGATGAGATCCCTGCAAAGCTTGCCCTGACAAACCCTAATCGCATGAACGATATAGGATAATAAGAGAGGAAGCTAAATGAAAGAGGATTCAACTTAGAACTTTGCAGAAACTCATGATTCATCAAAGATTAGATCATGTAAAACTCTAGTCCTTCATTGATTCATCAATCAGCAAGATGAAATTGGATCCCTATCACATTCCATCCTCAATCTACAATCTAAATATATTTAAAAAAAAAATCGCACAAAAGGTTGGGTCTAAATCAGACAGTTTCGATTTCAGACGCAATCCCAAAGAGACAGAGAGTGAAGAGAGAGAATCCTGTTTGATTCTCCAGGAGACAATTAAAACAGAAAACAGGGAAGGAGAATCATACAAGATGGCGAGCACGAAGAGTATTCAGTGACCTGCGAGCCAGCATCGAAGCCATTGATTTTTGATGGATTCGGTTTAGGGTCCTTCCTTCCTTCTTCACTCGGATTGACGAGAAAACAAAAATGACAAATTCTCAGATTAAAATCAACAAAGAGCTACTAAAATACAATTTTGACCCCAACCAATTTTACTATTACATTTTTCTCCTTGGTACAATAGCAATTGGACCGGTGACAACCGGATTATGAATTAACCGACTCATAGAGTTACAAAGTGCCCTTTATCCTCAGATTAAAAGTTAACGAAAAGCCTTCAAATCAAAGTTTTGTCCCCAGTTTAAGATATTACACTTTTGACCCTGGTACAATATCAACTGAATTTCTGAACCGGTGATATAACAGGATGAAGGTTTAACCGAATCATTCCCTTTACAAAGTGCACCACTACCTTAACTCATAGTTCTTGCATACACTTCTTTACAAAGAAAGATCTGTGAAATGTTTCTTTTTTTTTTCAGTTGAAGTTGGTAGATCAATGATTTGGGGCAATGTAGAAAGAGTTTCCACAATTAATGTGAGATTGCATCAAAGGATTCCATCTGTCGAATATTATCCGGCCACCACGCCCCATCCTCCCCTGAAACCGACTTTGAGCTTGACCCGACGATGAACCAGGTGCTGGAGGAACGATCCCCGCAGCTGCCAGTTTCTCTGAAACCAGCGGTTTCGTGAACAGCATCACCGGTTCATTAGGATCCTGAACCAGTGTGTAAATGCTTGGTTTAGTGATTAGTTATAGCAACTAGAGATAATAAGAGAGAGAGGTGGTGTTTGAAAGGAGAAGGGTTTTTAACCAGTTTGTGAAGCCAATTGTGATGCGAGTGTCGTCTTCTGACTTCTTGTTTTATGCCTCCGGGTTGAGATGCATTAAGGTTTGAGTTTGTGAAACGAGAGCTAGGGATAACGGATGGTCTTGTGCGTACATGTGTGCTGGTGTAGTCATCTGAGTCCATCAACTCTTCGTCGCTTGAGCCAAATTTGTAACATGTTGTCGTAGCTGGTGGAAATCCAGGCAAAGCCAAGCTCTCTTCCAAGAGCTCTGTTTCATGCTGCAGTATCAAAACCCAAATCTCAGACTTAAGCATCAATAAACACACACAACAAGAAAAAATAGCATTTTAAACTCAATAAGAGTTCTAGGAGTAGTAGTAAGTAGTACCCTGTATTGGAGTTGCATTCTCTGAAGGCTAACCTCGCCGTCCATGACATCCCTCTTCTTTTCTTCTCTCTGGCAAATAGTAACATCGGATAAGTGACTTTCGAGAATGCAACCTTTTTGTTAAAGATATGAAATGAATTTACATACAAAGTCATATAACTTTTAAATCTGTCATAAAGAACACCTTAATGAGAGCCTCCAGAATGATCTTCGCTTGGTCAAGATTGCGTCTAACCTGAATAGTAATCGTAATAATATTCAGAATAAACAGAAAAATCATGAAAGGGCCCTAACAGATAAATTAACAGCCCAGAAAGAAACTAAAAGAAACCATGCTTACCTGTCGAAGCTTTTCAAATGACTGCACATTGTTTTCTCTCCTTTGCATCTATAGTAGAAGTAAAGCCTTATCAGTGTTTTTATTTCTCTAACTGGGTTTATATATATATATATATATATATATATATAATTTTTTAAAAGGTATCAAGATAACAGCCTACCCTTCTTGTGTGGAGTCTGTGAGCTTTCTCCCGGGCCTAAACACATTGTAGGGATTGGTGTCATTGACCGGTGGAGAGGCTGTTCCAAACAAATAAGCAAGACTTTTAATTAAGTAATCGAGGTAAGATCCCTTCCCACATGGGACTTGATTGTTTCAACAGAAAATAATGGTACAAACCTGCAAACGCCGCAAGATAGGCTTCTGCCATCTTTTGCGCTACGTTCACATACAAAAAAAAAACATATGCATTAGTATTATAAGCCAGACGTGCTCTTACAGATGTCTAACTAGGTTGTCATCTAAAGAGTAATATTACTCCCATCACAATGATTATGCACATGCTTTAAACACCAAATAAGGTTTATCTCACACTGTCTAAAAAAGGTCTTTTAAAGTATCATCAACCTATGCAACACAATGTTTGTATCTAGAAAGCTTGTAACAATTCAAACCGTGTGCCATAAGATTGCTGCCAAACCTTGTCTTTCCAGTAGTTGAAGATAGCCTGGAAGACTCCATAATTAACAGACAGTGATTGCAGCGCCTGTAATAAGATGACAAAGAATAATCATTATAAAATCTCGTGTTGGTTCTGTATGAGTGTATATTACAAGAACAAGAGATATGATAATCCAAAAGACAAGGAAGGAAGCAACAATCAAAGCAAAGGTATACATACCTCAATAGCACCATCAAGCTGCAAAAGCACAGGAACGGGGGAACCAAGGGTAGGTGCAATAACTCCAGCTCTCTCCCGCGTCTTGTGATCCAACACCTCTAGTTTAAAAATAATGCTCTCTAGCCTGTTTTCAAACAATTCAACACGGTTTATGTTGCCTCATAAAAAATAAAGATTCTCTTCTTTCGACAGCTACTTGATTGAAGGTTAAGAATCCAATCACTTTTGAGTATATTAGAGATTAGATGAAATCCATCTAAAAGAAGAATTCATCTTTTTCAGCATGTACTTGACTAATGGTTTGGTGTAAGCAGTTTTAGCAGAATCCAAACACATAAAGGTATATAGAGCTAACTAACTAATCTAAAAATAAGCAGAGTATACAAAAAAAATATTAGTGTGGATTGGTTAGTTTACATTTCAGGAGAAAGTTGCTTGGAGTTGTCCTTATCAAACACATAAAGCCAGTCATCATCCTCATTGTCAAGATCATACTCCACAAACTCTCCAAGTTCAGACCGAGCTACAAACCAAAAAGCACTTAAACAGTCTCCAATAAAGCAAAGATCAAACCAGAGGTAAGCAAGTGGGTTGTACGGTACCTCCTCTAGCACGTAGATAAGAAGGAGGTTGACCAAAAGTAGCTAAATAATCCCTCTCATACGTATCCACAACAACAAACTGAGGCGTTGGTATCTCTGAAGCAAGTTTCTTGCTTGGCACCACTGGATGCACCTGCTGCTAATCCAATTACCAAAAAAAAAAAGATCACATTTTTTTTTTCTAACACTACTGACGACGATGATGAAACACTAACCTCATTGTCAACATCTACAGAAGAAGAAGCAATACGCAGGAGCTGAGAGTTTCTAGTGGCGGAAGTCGGCGTGTCGTCGTCTTCGAAGTCTTTAAGAGATTTTAAAATGGGGAGCTTCTTGTGAATGTCTAATGGCCGTGGACGGAAAGAAAGCCTGCTCATTTCACCTTTCCTTACAAGAGTGTGTGTGTGTGTGTTTAGACAGATAGATATAGCTCCAATAAGAGACAGGAAGATGCAAAAAGAAAAAACACGAAACTGATGGGATTCCGACAGAACAGTAAAGCCAATCGAACGCGGATTTTAGGGCTAGGGTTTTTATGTTTTTTGAATCTGGGAAGGGGATAAGAAGATAGAAATCGAATTCAATACTCAAACCCTCTCCGTCCGTCGTCGTTGTGCAATTCCAATTTCTAGGGGTTTTTTTTTCTTTTCTGCCGGAGAAAATTGCGGCGGTGCCAGAAAAGGAAGGTCTTCCGTGATTCGAAATCGAAGCGGAGAGAAAAGCTTAGAAGGAAATTTAATTTATTTAAAAAATATAATCAGTGGAGGTCGATGTTGTTTGGATTCGTCCAGTAACATACAAGGAGGGAAAACTTTTGTTTAATCAACTTTTTTCCTCAAAACATATTTAAAAAGCAAAAAAAAAAATTAAAAAGATTGTATTTTTGGGATTAACACAGTATTTTTATTTTTGTGAAACTGTATAGGTTACTGTAAAACTAAACTAAATTTTAGTTTCGTTTTGTTTTTACGTGTTTAAAACGACATTGTTTTAATTTTAATGTTAAAAAATAATGTTCATCAATTTATATATGATTTAATTACCATATATATTTATACATTTTTATTAGTGAAACATATGTGGTTTTACGAAATTGTGAAACTTTAATATTATTATTAAGTATTTTATCAAAAAATTTACATCTTTATAAATTTAGCGGGGAAATTATAATATTACACCAACTAAATTTTTTAAGTTTTTTAGTATCCAAACTTTTAAAATTGTGACTATTTTAATACTCAAACTTTATTTATTTTAATAAAATATTAATAAATTTAAAAAATCTCTAAAATTTACAAACAAATCTCATAAAATTCTAATTTTATTTTGTGTTTGGGAAATAAAGATAACTAAATTTTTAAACAATATTAAATTTTGTAATAAAATTTATAAGTTTTAAATGTTGAATCTATTTTGTTTTCTGAAAAAAACAAAATATCATTGTTTATTTCAAAATTAATTTTTTAAAATTTAAATTTTATTAGTGGTTTATTTACCTTCTTTCCGAAATCCTAAAATAGATTTATACACTTTTAATATTTTTTCCTTAGATTTTGGAGATTTTTAAAATTTTGTTTGAATATTATTAGTAAACTAGATTTTGACCCGCTTTTAAAAGGGCGGGTATATTTTTTGTTTTAAATTTAATTTTTGATATTTGTTTTCTTTTTCTGATTATATTTGTATGTTTTAATCATATTTGTCTATTAATTTTAATAAAATATTTTTATTAAGTAATAGCAATTTAAAATTGATATGGTATACTCACGGTTAAGGCTCGATTGCGAGTCAAATTCACCCCGCTGACCCGCCAATCCGCTGATCCGCCAACCCGCGGGTTTTCAATTTTGTTTTGGTTAGAAAATATGACCCGCCTTGGTATATTTTTAAATGCTATTTAAATTTGACCTTCCCTCAATACTTTTTGTTTTACATATTTTAAGATATTTAATTTTCATATTTGTGTCTTTCTTTATAATTATATTGTATTTTTTTTATAAACATATTGTATTTTTCTTTGTAATTATATATGTGTAAAATATTTTTTAATCATTATTAAGAATTTCGATAATTATATTAAATTAGCGATGTTAGATAACTATATACATGTGCCATAGCCATTTCATATTTTAATATTTCATCTTAAAATCAATATCTGAATAATCGGAATCGAATCCGAATTTTATATCTATAATTTGAATAGAATAATATATGCTATATCTTCCGTTTTAAACATACTTAATTAAGTCTGTTTTGTTGATGACAAAAAAAATATTCGTAGCATGATTAATTGAACAGTATTAATTTTTTTAGACCTATACTATTTAATTAAGCATGCACTTAACATCAAACAGTCATATAACACATATTAATCACTGAAATACAGGAACAATAAAAAAGTTGGGTGGTCTAGAGAACACCACACGTTAATACGTTATAATAGGAAATTATTAGCTATCCCTTTCTATTCGCATATTAAATTAACTTCCATTCAATGTTTGATTAAATTAGATTTTTTTGATGCAGTTACAGAAAGTGGCCGATAATTATGCATCAATTTAATTGGTGGTTACATTAAGAAAATATATTCCGTTGCTTTTATATTAAAAGTTTGTATTATTAAAATTTTAATTTTAAATTGGACATAACCTTTATCAACTGATCATACAGAAGAATTAATAGAATAGATTTAATTAAAACTAATAAAGTTTTGGTATTTAAAAGCACAATATTAAAAGTTTTTGTATTAATGTGAGAATGTTGGAGTATTAAACTTGAAAATGAAAAAAAGAATGAGTATTAAAGAGCTAAACAAAATTTAGTTGAGGTATTTCATAGAATTTTCCCTAAATTTAGTAGTCATAAACATGACTCTTTTGAGCTTCTTTTTGTGTGTACACATTACTACTTGTAAAAGAAAAACAGTTTCTTTTAAAAGAAATTTCTTCAAGTAGTTTTACAACAGTGGAAGATTTGTAACAAAAAAACCACAACTTTCTATTTACAGAGAAAACCCCAAAGGTAAGCTCTTGAGGGCTTTGTATTCACTTTCTGCGAATCCTGTCTTTTCAACTCTTCAACCATGGTGAGAGAGCTACGGAAGTTTTGAAGAGAATCAAGTGGATGTTCTTCGCCATTGTTTCTTAGTTTTCATCTGGCTCAACTTAAAAGGCTCCAGCTTTTTCTACGTTTTGAGGTCTCGCAAAACAGACCAGAAGCAAGGGCTTGTTGAAGCCATAGCTCAAACTCTTCTTCATCCTCATCCATCATCTCCACGTCTAAATCCCACGGGAACCTACTCGAGTTTGATCTCTGCGTTGTCTTTTCTAACCCAACCATGTTCACATGAAAGCTTGGCCTATGCGTGTTTGGTCTACACGCCATTCCCTACTCCACTCAAAATAAAAAAGAACACGTTCGTTCATGTTATCTCAACCATCTTCACCTACAAGTAATCTGCAAAAGAGAAACTGACCTGACAAATGGCCCATTCTGAGACGTCAAAGATTTTGCTTTCCGCACAAACAAAAGCACGTGGAATCTCAATCTTTAAAAAGGACATGACAAAACAAATTAGTTCTGTTGAGGAGAAATAAGGAATCAAAACCAGCTTCATCATTACAAAGTAACAAAGGAAGAAAAAGAAAGTTTTAAACTAACCTTATGGGCTCTCTCCAATGGTAAAGTCCCTTTGAGTTCAACCCACCCATCTCCATCTTTGGCTTGATGATATTGACCGCAATCCTGTGTACATTTAACCAGAGATTAGATGATCTTTAAAGAGAGCATTCAAAGGTAATGGTTTGATGATTCAATCACCTGGCACCATCTCGCCTCTGCTTTAGTCCTACTGGTGCACACCCATATGTGTGAATTACCACATTTTGTACAATGTATCCGCCTCGACTCTTCCGATCGGTAACCATGACCACTCTGCAAATGAAAAAAGAACATGATAAGTCTGACAATCACTCACCAAAAAGATATTACAGAGAGTAGCTAAACCTGATGTGAAGAAGCATGAGATGTCTGACAAACACTCCTGGTCCTAGACTCTTCTTTTTCTTAATGCTCATCGTAATCTCTCTTCTTTACTATATCAGATAGAACCTAAGGAAACAAAACACATAAAAGAACTCAAAAACATAAACATTACAATTACAAAAATTCAAGATTCCACATCATCCAAATTACCTCATAAGCAGATTGAAGTTTCTTGAATGATTCACTAGCTAAAGGACTTCCCATGTTTTTATCCGGATGAACCAGCATTGCCTAGAACAACAAAGCACATACTCCATTAACCTATCACAGAATAATACCCTACACAGCATTGGAAAAAAAGAAAGAACCAAACCTTCTTTCTATACTCTTTTTTAAGCACCGCATCATCAATCTTACTATGACGTGGGAACCCCAACGCTTCGTAATGGTTCAAACTTTTCAGTATTCTCTTCATTTCATCCGCTGATGAACTTGTTTCTATTTTGACAATCTTAACACTAGCAATCTCCTTCACGCTATTAACAACAGTTGTAGGAGTTGTTGGTTCAGCAGCAGATGACTTATCCTCCTGAACCTTCCTCTCTTCTTCAACGGGAACTGAAGGATACTCAAATTCACCTGAGTAGTCTTCTTCTATGATTGTTTCTTTGACTCTCTTTGGTTCTTCAGCTTGTGTCTTTTCACTTAGATTGTCACACCACTGAAGAAGACAGTTCAATACATCGTTGGACAAGAAAGAAAGATTCACTGAGAGCAAAACGCCAAGCCATCCAAGTCTGACTTTGACACAGTACATAGCGTATAAGGCCGCCACTAGAACCACCAGACGGGCATGGTTTAAGGAGAATAAATAGCCTAAAAATCAAACAAAAACTAGATCAAATTAAAAAAAAAACATTATAGACTCTTTAACCAAATAACCTGAAAGACACAGCCTAGCAAAGCATTAAAAAAAATTAAAAACTTGCCTCCAACAATAAACAATGTTCCGGTGATCCAAAAGTTTGCATACATCCATAAAACCAAAATACCAAATAATCCTACAATAAAGAGCCCAGGAGTGCAACCAAGGTTCAAAACAACAGCTGCACCAGCTCCCTGCAATAGTATATTCAAAAACAATCAATAATGTAGTAAGACTATGAATATAAATCTTGAAACAACAATCAGTGGAGGGATAATACAATACCATACTGAGGAGAACATAGAGCAAGCAAGAGAAGGAAGTCAAGCTAAGGAAGCAACTCCACATAATCAGAAGCAAAGCGGATGAGCCCAACTTGGCACTGCAACGGAAACCCCTCAGAATGCAATCTTTCCAGTAAACAATCGAAAGACGAACCAGGCCTATTAGCTTCCCGCATCCACTACACACCAATGGCCAGTGACGCTCCACGAGCTCTCCTATCTTCTCCACAAACCATCTCAGTGCAGAACAAGCATCAGAGCACATGTGTTTCTGAGACTGCATCCATTTCCAACCTTGTTTCACCAACCCAATATCCTCCATAGCTCAAAATCCAACAACAACAGGAGGATGAAACTGCTAAAAAAGCCAACTATTTTTTTTAATCCCTAACTCACAAAGACAGAGATTGAATGCTGTGAGAGCAGAACCAAAGAGACTGGCTTTGCCATGATCTATTGTAAGATCACAAGAAGTTACTCAAACCTCATAAAACTTCACAAGAGAGAAGGGTATACAACAAGCAACACACACAGAGAGTAGCAAGAAAGACAATGCAGTCACGCTTATTCGTTCAACGCAGATCCCCTAACATACAAGTTTCCCCCAAAACAAGAGATTAAAGAAAAAGGCACCAAAGTATGTCTGAAACAGACAACAAAAAAAAAAGGAATCTTTGTCTTTCCCTTTTCAGTTAAACCAGTCCTTTTTCTTCATTCAAAGACATACTCGGAATTACCCATCAAGGTCCCACTTTTAAAAAAACTGATTCTTTGATCGGATCCATGAATAAATAGCTTCGTCGGAGAATCACCACCACCGACAAGAGTTTCCAGGGAGAGAGAGAGAAACAAAAGTGAGAAAATGGGGCTTTAGTTAAAGTAGATTGTGAGGGGCACTGTGAGGTTTAAGCTCGTGGAGAAAGCGAAAAGAAACAAAACTTGAAAAGCTTCGAAAAGTTTTTGAGAGAGAGAGAAACTACAAAGTTTCGCGTATTCAGAGCATCTCGAAGAGCCCTTCATCCCTTCATTTTTTAAAGGTTTTTACACTCCAACAGCCCTTTATCCCTTCAAATTTTAAAAGGATGAATAACCTCCAAATATGAAGAGGCACTGTACAGGCCTTTAAAACACTGTTTACTTTTCACTTTAGTCCTTCTATTTATATATGTTTAATGATTGTGTACTTATTGTTTCTTATTTGGCATTCTACTATTATAATTATATTGACACTTAAATATTATGATTTTGGTCTTATAAATTTATTTTAAAATAATAATAATATATTAATAAATATTATATACCAATATATACTAATATTCAATAAAAAAATATAAACATATTATTTCACACATTATATTTTGGAAAATTTTACACAAATACAAAATTATATTACAATCATAATATTTACATCAAATAAAAGTTACATAAACTGAAATATTACACATTAAAATATATCTTACAATACTAATATTCAGATAAATCCATAAGCTGAAAAATTACACATTGAATATATATTACTAATTTTAAAGTAAATTTGGTCTTGAACCTCCAAAATCACCAAAGTATTCTCGATATGAATTTTGAGCATTTTCTTCGGTTTGTTGTTGCTGAGTTCTTTTTTGTATATATATACATGCATTATAATGCATAACATGATAATTGAAGATGAACGAGATATCAATGTACCGATTCGAGATGCAAGACCGGCTCTGTCAATAAATGTTGAGATGGCCATAAACGAAGATATGCGTTTTCAACAATTTTTAGCACGTAATCTTCGAATAAAAAATAAGGATGCTCATTTAGCACTTAAAAATGCTTTGATTGAGCATATTTGGGAGCATTACGGAAATAATCGTATTGATTAGTTTTGTATTTTTAATATATATATATATATATATATATATATATATATATATATATATATATTGTAATTTGAATTGTTTATGTTTATTATTATATGTAATTTTATGTTTTTATGTTTTTTTATCTTTTATTATAAGTAATTTGATGTTATAATTAAATATTTTTACTAATTATGTCAATAATAAATATTAATATGTGTTTACTGTTAATTTATAAAATTTTAATGACTATAATGAACTATTACTGAAATTGAGGACTAAAGTGTAAAAATATAAGCTTTCAAGAAAAAAAATTTGAAAATCATCATTGGAGAATCACCCCTTGAACCCTTTATTTTGAAGGTGGACCCTACAAAAATGAAGGGACTTGTTGGAGATGCTCTTAGAGAGACAGGAGATTGATTTCTCTATAATCAATCCACAGTGAAGAAGGCGAGAGAGGCATAAGTCGTTAATTA